>NW_009258621.1:2697060-2724056 GCF_000687185.1 Egretta garzetta
CCCCCTCTTTTATTCCAACGTCGCTTTCCTTTATTCTGCCACCTTAATACTTTGTCTGCTAATGTCCCAGTCTTTCTCTGCACATAAGACCATCCAGTTGTTCATAATTTTTGGGCCCAGGCTCAGCAGCTCTGTGTGGAGATGATAGCTGCTCTGCACACACAGCTTCCTTTCGTATCGGTGGTCATGAGGCTTGTATCAGGCTCCTGAGTGCTTATCCTTTTTAATGAATAAACGCCATTCTTATTTACCCGTTTTACAATGTTAACAAATGGCTCCACAGGCAAATAATTGGATTCCAATACTTCCTAGAGCCATCAGGTGCTGACAATCGCATGGCTTTATCGCGCAAATGTCATGATCCTTGTTATGATTTAAAAGCCGATGCAGCATCATTAGGAATTTCATTCATGAATTCTAATTATTGAAAATAACTGAGAGTGAGCCTTTGATGTTTCATTTTTAATTCATCTTACTGTATAAGCAGTTTTTCTCTACCTTCTGTTAATTGTAAATTTAAGCAACATCAGTACTGCTTCCTTTCACTTTCTGATTTTTCCAGGCCTTCAGTTCTTTCCCCTTGACCATTGCATGACTAGAAAAAAAACCCCAACCCACCCTTGCAGCCTGCACATTGGATCTACAAGGGTTTCCGTGTTGTCTGTGTACACTGAAGCAGGTTCTGAGACCCCCCACACCCCACCACACCGTGCTCTTCAGGTTGTGCTTCTACTCTCCTCTGCCTTGGGAGCTGTGGTTGTGGACACCACTTCCCCTTCACCCTCACCATGAATTTATCTCCTTTAAAAGGTTGCTCTGTTCCTTCCTCTTCTTGCTTGGTTTGTGCTCGTTTGCAAAAGAGATTGGTAGAGGATCTGATCATGCGCTTTTTCTTCTCTCTGCCTTCTTCAGTAGCCTCTGTAAAGTGTATCATGTTGTCCATAGCTTCGTAACTTTTCCATTCGTTCAGCCTGTTCAGAGGAATCTGTCTTTCTAGTGTTTAAACCAAAACTCATCCAAGTGAATGGAAAAATTCCTAATTCCCTCAGTTTCTGGGCCTCATGAACTTGGCTTGTTTCTCCAGAGCTTTGTGCCTTTTGTATAATTATTTATAACTTTGCAATGCCGGGGTGTGGGGGGGGAGTTGTTATAAATGTCGCCCAAATGAAATATCAGGGTTTCACACCCCCTCTGCGTAGCTGTAAATGAGCTAGAAAACCCAGAAAATCTGTTAAGCTGAATAAAATACTACTAATGATTTGCAGTTCATGTTGGGCTTGGGCAGGCAGAGCAAAGCAGCAGCAACTCTGCCTAGGAAATGTAGGGAGAAAAGCCAAACCTCATAAACATTTCCTTTCAAGGAAAATAGGTTTTGAAATAATGTAAATAAAGACATTACCCAAAACATGTTTTTATTCTAGGAAAGGACCATCCAGGATGGAGGGTTTTTTCCATTTGGGAAATAAAGAAGCCTGTGAAACAGCTATCAAAATCTATCAGAAGCAGAGCAATCTGGACAAGAATAGGAACAATCAAATGGAAATTAACCTTTTTTTTTAGGATTGTAGGAGCTGTCTGTGAAATATTTTGTGCTTTAAAGGCCTCATTTTCTGACAGAAGATCAGTTTCAACGGAGAATTTTCAACCTATGCTTTTTTACATGCTTCTGTGAAATAGCAGATGCTAACGCTAACCTTTATTTACAAAAATAACCCTAGATTCAAATGAACTGCTTGGAAAAATAGAACCCTAAGAGACGCAGCCTTCCTGCCTCCTTCCTGACCAAGCCCGTGAGAAGGGCACGAGTTGAGGCTTGAATCCTGCACAACCCCATGGCAGGCTGGATTGCTTTTCGCTTACTGAAGGCTGTGGTGCAGGGCTATAACACAAGCTTTGGGTCTACATATGCACAGCGTTATTTCATTTTCAGGATACATCCTTCACAACACCTTTCAGTCTTGAGCGAGAGGCTTTTAGCTGTTCCCTACCAACTGGGAAAGGAAAAGGCAGTTCCCAGCCCGTTCCTCGGCTATGGTCTCTATCAAATCCTTGCTGCTGCAATTTTGTGGGATCCCCGAGAGGAGAAATTAAAATGAGGAGAGGGGGTCTACTTCTAATATAGATCCTGGGCCACTAAATAACTACCTGGGTATGTGCAGGCACATGGTGCCTGGGTTAAAGGAAAAGCTACAAGCCCCAACTGATCATTTATCAATACAGTTTTTCTTCTTAAAAATGCAAATTTGCAGCAGGACCACATGTATTTCTGATGTGCCGGAAAAAGGCGTTTGAATGAACTGGCAGATTATAAAACCCACAAGAAAGTGAAGCTCACTTCTGCTTTCCCAGTTGCCTAGGTGATTAACATGAGATAAATACAGTTCTTCCTATGTCTATTCTTAAATCTTTAAGACAAAGAGTTTTTTGACTTTGTGTTGCAAGACGTGAAGGTGTTTCGACAGCCAGATTTCACAAGAGCCGGGCCCTCCTCCTTTCCCTTTGCTTGTATCGCATTTCTGCTCTGAAGGTCACCTTATAGTCACTTAGCTGAGCTCCTTCCAAACTGTGCAAGGGCCGGGAGGGGGGGAACTATCCCTGGGGGCGACCGAGTTCAGCCGTGTGTGTGCCCATATGTAAAGCTCCCACTAGTTAAAAATACCGAGTCATATATAATTATCTGTAGTGCCGTTAACACCCCATAAGCATTACAACAGCAAAAGGTGGTTGTTGGTGAGAAAGAGCAGATTGCGGGGCTGGAAGTCAGAATACCAGGGTTCTGCCTCTGCAGTCCTCACCGAACCGCGCGACTGTGAGCTAGTCAAATAATTTCTAATTTCCTCCCCCCCCCCCCCCCCCCGTCCGTTCCCGGCAGGCCGCGATCGCGGTTGATGGCTCCAAAATGCAGAGCATTGAGACAAGGCTTCTGACGCAGGAATCGTTGTGCGTGATGGCTTCAGAACACCCGGTTCTGCTGCGCGTTTTCCCTTCTCCTTTCTCAGGTATCTTGGGCTGTTCGTGAGCGAGCATCAACACGAGGCAGGGAAATTCTCTTGCCCTTGTTCGACAGATCAGGGAAGAGAAGTACTGAAATGTGGAATGAGTTTCTCCAGCTTACAGAGCAAACAGGCTTTCTCTTTTTTTTTTTCCCTCTCCCCCCCAGTTCAGTAATAGAAAGAGACAAAACATTTTTAAGAACAAAAAAATTCCCAGCATACCTTCATGTTTTTACCTCCTGCTTCCTCTCCCTCTTCCCAGGCTGGCAGAAGCCACCACATCTGCAATATGTGCTTCCTTTAAGGTCTTCACTTTCCTCCCTGCTTCTCTGCTGGCCTCTGGAAACTCCCCAGGGATTACTGAGGCAAATCTTAGCCAGGCAAAAAGGTGTCTTCTTTACAGAGGCAGCCACTGAGTATGTGTGTTCTGCCTAATCCGTCCTGAGGTTATAGACACCTAACTCCACCTAGCCCTATTTACCCACAAATTAGGCATTTTTGGGTGAGACCTGAACACCCGCACATTGCTAGTAATCTGATTTTTTTTTTTTTTATTTTGCATGTTTTTAACTGGGAAGCAAAAGGAACATCATCACCCTTCATTTAATGTCGCAGCTCCATGGTGCAGGAGACAAATTAGAGTAGCATCTATTTTAAAGGTGAGTAAATGGAGGTGAAAGACTGCAGTACAATTTGTCTGGCTCCTACTGAATTCAGCAGTGAGGTTGGAGGGATGGAGCTGGCGGTGCTTGGGCCAGAGCAGCCCATCACCTGAGCGCTACCCGGGAGGGGAAACCATTCTCTTTTGGGCCAAAACCTTCCCATTACCCCACATGGTGTTGCCTTTGCCATTTTGCTTATTGTGTGTGAATCTGGAGCTGCTTCAAAAAGGAAGTTTAAAAAAGAAAAAGAAAATAATAAGAAGAAGGAGAAGAAGAAGTTATTTCAGATATGTTTCCTGGGTTGTTGTTTGCTTTTGGTGTTTTCAGCCCAAGCCAAATGGCACGAAGGAAATGAAGGCCTGGCTGCGGCCGTGCTGTTTCCCTGGCTGGCAGGGACACCTAGTGGGTAGGGCAACATGTGCCGGGGAAGGCAGGGAAAAACACGCTCTCTGGACTTCCCACCCAGGGCAGTATTTCATCTTCCGAGTCATGCTTGTGCCTAATTGCTGCTCGTGTTATCCTTAGGAATTAGCTCGGAGTTGGGAGGAGCGTACGGCCAAACCTCCTTCAAGGAATGGTGGTTGTAATGGGAGGAGGTGATCTGAGCAGCATTACCTAAACTACGGCTGATGGGAAATGCTGCCAGCCTAGCTTTTGTGCGATTTATTCTTCTGAAGCCTGTTACAGTCATAATAACACCTACACTGGCTGTACGCGAGAGCTGACTCGCTGGCGGCGTGATTCATCTCTGTCTGCAGTTACGCATTTCATGGGGTATTGCATTGGGGCCACTTTTATTGTATTGCAGACACCTACAAAATGACGTTTACTCCTGCTCTTAGTGGGATGGCTTCAGCAGAAAAAGTAGCAGGAAGCTTAAAAAGCAGAGGAAGGCAGTGTCACCCCCCCAAAACCAGCATGGCTGTTCGATGTGGCAGCGCCGGACCCAAATCCATCCTGCCTCCTCATTTCTTGTGGCACAAGCTGGGCTTTGCCAGCCTTCAAGCTGTTTCCCAGATTGTCTCCTTGATTGCATTCCCTTAGCGCAGGTTTTTATGGGAAGAAGTTGTTGACTAATTCCTTTGTTTCTGTCGTAGGGCTATGGACAACTTTTTTCCTGGCCTCTTCCCAAGCACCTGTCTGAGAGGGCAGGCATGCAGATGCTACGTTCTAGATCGACGGCGTCCCTAAAATCCTCCAGCCCCTGCCAGAACAGAGATGTTACGTGTGAGAGGTCTCATGCAGGGAAAAAAACAAGCCCTTTTATAAAGCATACAAAATTTTTTTTGTTGAGGATAAATACTTTTCCTCTGCAAACTCCAAAATCTGGAGGCTGGGAAGAAGCATCCTCCTGCACCCACTCTGGGGACGTAGGCCCTGAAGAGGTTCTTGCACTTAAAAATTTAAGATGAACCGCAGCTTCTGAATCAGAAGCGTAACGCCTAAATAGCAGGAAGCAGTTATTATGCTCTGGATATTTTGAAATTGTCGTCTTCTGATCTAATTGTGGGCTAGCAATAAAACTGACACAGTTATGGTTATTAAGTCCTTTTCTTTTTTTCATGTTTTACCAGGAATTCTATCTTAGGATTAATAGGCGCTTGCATCATTTCTGTCCTATGTGCTATATTAAGGAGCATCTACATCATCAGCAAATATTTTTGTTGTGCTGACACTGTGCACAAAGTCAAATGCAAAGGTACAGAACTCTCTTTTTTTTTTTCCCCTGGACTCTCACCATAAGTTGAGTGTCTTATTCCTCATCAGTTCCTTCATTAAAGAAGGAGACTTATTTCTCATTTAATGAAATTAATACATTTGAAGGAGGGGGTAAAAATTGCTCCTTTCTGACATAGCTGCATTGACACAGTTTTGTAGCAGGACATAAATATCTGTATTCTAAATACTGATGATGGGAAGAAACAGTATTTAAGATGACTTTTGGCACTAGTAACCTGAATTTTTACATATAAGCTAGCAAAATGCAGTTTATGCAAAATTATGATTATCAGTGTGTATACAAATAGATGAAAAAACCTCTCAAAGTATTATTGCCAATGACTCAATGTCAAACTAGAAGTAAATTTCAAGAGAGTATTCTGAGCAGATGTGCAGAGATCTTCAGGCCTAATTTTAGTCAATATTTTTATTAGTGATTTGGAGGATAAATATAGAGTACACTTATAAAATTTGCTCAGTCTGGCAGGCAGGATCAGAATGCAAAATGATAAATTGGAGAGATGGTCTCAGATCAACAAGATGAAGTTCACTAATGACAAGCATGAAGCGCCACACTGCAGAGGGAGATATCAAATGCATAAATCCGAAATGGGAAATAATCAGCTCAGCGTCAATATGAGAAAATGAGCTTGTGTGTATAGTGGTTCATAAATTAAATATGACTCAACAATGTGATTATGCTGCAAAAATTGCTAATCCCACCTGGAGTTCTGTTAATAGAAGTGGCGTGTGTCGAAGAGGAGAGACTGTGCAGGCATCAGGCTGGATGCCTGCAGCTCCTTAATTACAGTCTGGGCACCCAAGTAGATCACACTGCCCATCACCTTCCAGACCTTCCCTTTCCCTCCTCTCCAGGCCCTTTCCCCAGCCACAGCCATTCTTTGCTGGCTTCCTCCATGAAGGGTCCTCAACCTCTTCTTTTCAGAAAACATCGCCCATACTCCGTCTGTCCCTCGCACGGTTCCTTGTCACAGAAATAAATGACTGGTGACGCCAGGGGAGGTCTCCGTACGGATCCTGTGGGCACATAGGATTCCACATAGGCAACACACACTGCTCAGAGGAATCTGTCAGGGACTCTGTCGAGGAGGACATGTTCTTATGTAGACGTGCTGGCTCCTGGCAGCTCTGGTCTGAACCAAGGAAGTACCAGACAAACTTGGTGCAAGTGTGTCACTTGCAGACGCAGCTCAGTTCAAAGGGGAAATCAATACTTAAAAGAAAGAACGGAGACAACCACCTGAGAATGACCGCCGTCCCAGGCAAGAGAAGAACGTGGAGGGAAATGACTGCATTTCATTGCCTCATTTTTTTACCGCAGTGAAATTTTTGAAGTTTTGGGGTTTGTTTTTTTGCTTGCTTCTATTTTTTTTTTTAATCATCCAGGATTTATTATTGCACAGAAGCATCTCCATTGCGCCGTGCCACTGGCCAGGCCCTGGAGCTGTGACCACCGACCCGGCTGCGGCAGGCAACACACCGAGACTAAAAGTCTTCCTTTCATTGCTTTTACAGACGGAATGGCAGGAAGGGTCATCTGGTGCTAACAAAAACCCCTGAATATATGTTTCACAAATCAGAAAAATTCTAGAGCTGCCCACCCAGAGCCATGTCCTGCTAGGGCTGGGGGCTCAGGCCCAAGGCCATGGCCCCACCACACTCCACTTGGGCTGCCGAGAGCCCTCCTGCTGTCCCACTTCTTCTTGGACACCAGCCGGCCAGAAATGTCCATGTGAGCATTCTGCTCGTGCACACGAAATAGCCATGAGATGCTTCCCCAGGTGCCACTTTCCCCGAATCAAGGAACCAGTAGCTGTCCTGCGTTTTTTCCCTGTATGGAAGCTCCTGGTAATGCCCTGAGCAAGGACATGGGGGACGGACACCCAGGTGGTTGTTCAGTCAGGCTCGGGTGAGGAAGGGATAGGGACGGGGCTCTGCCGGGAAGGGCTCACCAGTGGCTGGACACTCACCGAAGGACCTCTGCCCTTTTCCTCCAGCCCTGTTTTTTCTCTTTCTCTTGGCCAGGGGCCAGAGTTGGGTGCACTGGAGAACAGAAGCGCTTTTCAAGGCTCGAGACACTGTATAGGGTGGGAAAAAGGCTTTTGTACTCTTCTCTCCCTGATGTTTATCTCAGGAATCGTTAAGAGGTAAGCTAAGAAAGTGACTCTACTGAATGTGGTCTCCTCCAGATCTTTATCGATCCCCAAGGAATTGGGCACAAACTGCAAGTCAGAGTGGTGCCAGCATCTCAGGCAACCTCAGGTCTTGCCGGTCCTTGCCGTATTGTGAGTACATAAAGCACATAAAGTTTTACATGTATTTTAGGGTACTCCAATAATATTGCCTAAATCTATCTTCATTTTCCTATGAACTTAACAAAATTATTAATCTTCCCCATCAGCCATGCGTGTTACCTTATTTTAATCAGTAAATTTATCTTCCTGTACAGAGATACCTCGGGGGATACTGGGAAACTCAACCCCAAGTCGGAGATGTATGCTCCCCTGTACAGAAATAAACTCTTGGGTCATGTTTCTCATACCACAGGTCTTAGACCAAGAGCTGACCTTGTGAGCAACACGGCTTCTAACATGGTGGCTGCAAGATGCTTCAATGAGATAAATCACATTTCCTTGACAAATATTAACTATTCTGTGTAGCGCTACTTGGAAGAGCATTTCTTCACCACAGCAGATAAAGTTTGTGCGGCAAAGCACGGTGGTTACCCAGAGGTAACCCTCAGAGGATTTTCTTTGCATCTGCCATTCCTGACAGTCCTTTTAGATCTTTTAAAAGTCTTTCTTACCAAGTCATTCAATACTCAGCAGTTGTCCTTTACGGACTAAACCTCTTGCAGAATTTTGCAATGTGTTATGCAAAATTGTGCCTGCTTTTACTGATCTGTCGTCTTTTAAATTACATGGCATGAATGCCATGTGAGATGTGTTCTTCATATTTTAATTCTTTTCCAGTTGTCTGGTCCTACATCCAGTGTCATTAGCTGAAAGCAAAATCAGAGACATTCCTTACAGCTGATGAAGAGCTGGCTCCTCACCATGGTCTTCAGTGTCTCCATTTTGAAGCCCAAACTTCCCAAAGTGGGCAAGGATCTCCCCTGGCTCCACATAGCAGGGCTAATCACCTCATTTCAGAGTAATCTGTATCAACCAACAAGCTCTTTACCAACAAAAGCAATATTTCCTGACTAGAATTCAGATGTTGTGGGAAGGTTGAGGGAGAAACGTTTCAGACTGTCTTCTTACAGATAAGGAAGGATAAAAAGACCACAAGCCAGTTTAGAAAATATCCTTTATTTTCCAAGTTAACTATGATCACCCTCTGTGCGAGGAGAAGCAGCTGAAATGTCATCTGGCCATTCGAAACTGCAACCTTAAAGAGGTTGCTTGAGCAATGACAGTGTCTGGGGACCATGTCGTATAAGCAGCTGGATATCTGACAGCTCATCCTTTATTGCTGAAAGGTGCTGGTTGTGAGGGACAGAGTGGCTCGCGGGGCTGGCTCTGCTGCCTGGACCAGCGGTTGGGGAAAGTCACTGCTGTTTCTCAGTGATTTTGTCCCTTCTGCGAAGTGTACCAGTCACAAACTACTTCCCACGGGATGAAAATCTGGGAGGCAAAATCTACCACCGATGGCACCGAGCGATGTGTTAGCCAAGGGCAGGCAGGGCCTGGTGATTATTCTGTTTTTTCCCCAGTGATGCTTGTTCCACCGTCTTGTGGCAGAGGCTCGCTGAAAAATGTGTTCAGCCGGTGGAGGGAGCGCCCAGGTTGCGTCATGCGGCGATCCCTGGAGGTACGCATTGCGCCAAGCAGAGTGCCACTGGACATGCGCGTGCGGTGACACTCCAACACGCTTTCCCCTGTTTCACCGTAGGGTTTGGGGGATGACTTTGTCCTTTGTCTTGTACTTCTAACCAATACCGCTTGCACTGGGGAGCTGGTATTTAGTGAGGCCCCGGAGTGGTGGAGCGATGCAATCAGTCATACGGCACCTCCAGATAAAGCACGCTGCCAGCTTGCTGCACGCGGCACACGCCTCTCTTCATGCTGCCCACCAAATGTTTTGGCATACCTGCTTGTTACGTGTCATGTTAGACCCAGGCCCCCAGCCAAACTTTGCTGCTCAGACCCACTTCTCCCTGCACTTGACATGGGGTAAAGAATTGTTGAAAACAAGGCTGGCATTCCCCTGACTTGGCCTCCGTAAGCATTTTTAATTAACAGCTATCAACTCTTGTGTATTTGCGACCATTAGCAACGTTGACTGAACGAATCCATTGAACCTTTAGGTAAGGCTGTCCAGATCTTTCATTTCCTAATTAACTTCTACGGTTGACCTCAGCAGGTATAATTGAGTAGTGCTCAACTGAACATTTGCAATTGTAGCTTGACAGAAGTTTTGAGTTCAAAATTATGTTGTTTATTATTTTTTCTCAGGTTGCTAAATAAGAACAATTTTATTTTATGTTATGGTACAGCCCAGTTGCCTGCTGCCCTACATATTATGCAAACAAATACCTAGGGTAATATAAACCCAGACATATTTAAAAAAAAATTAATGAGTACTGGATGGAGAAAAGAAGAATAATTCTTTGAATTTCTCAAATGTTTTTCTTTTGTCCTTACTCAGAACAAAGCAATGTTTTAAGCTTGCATAATTTTTCATGAAAGGGTTTTCATTTTTCCATGTGTTCTTCCTGACACATCTTAGAGATGTTTTGATTTTCATTGATTCTTGAGGTAGTGGGAAAAAAAAAGAAATCACACCAGTAATATCGGTAATTGTTTTTCAAAGGGCTGTGTTAGCATTCTAACCATTCCCTTTATGCAGCAGGGTAGTAAATAAAATGAACTTTGAATGAAGAGCTGGTTTTATGAAAACCATTAATTGCTGATGCAAAAGGTGCATGGGATTTAGGCTTAGCCAGGAAGGCAATAAAAATCCTTTACAATTAATTTTTAATTTTTAGCTTTATACTTCCCCATCATAAGGCTGCAAAAATGCAACATCCTTAATTGTTTTTCCTTGTTCTGTGTTAAGTACAATGTATTGTTTTTAAAAGAAAAAAAAGGTTTTCTTTCTGTTTAATCCCCCCGCATTTAACAGTCATGTGTAGAGCACGGAACAGGAGAGGTCTGGTTTGATCTCAGACTGGTATAAACTGAGAGTTAATCCATGGAATCAGTTGTGTGACAATGTGAGAAAATGGTTGGGAGATCAGAGTTAAGGCTTCTGTTTCTAGGAAGACTCGCTGAAGAACATATAGCTAGCTATTTTCCTGGAGAGATGCTTCAGAGCCTTTCACATGCTTATTTTGATCATTTTCACTAAAGTAAAAAAAAAGTTGAAAAAAAGATGTTTCTAATTCTAGTTGTTTCAAGCGGTATCTTAAGGTTGAGTACAAAACAAACCATACATAAATAGTAGAAAACAGTCCGCATCTTGTTGCCATGACAATGCCCTACTTATAACACATTAAGCTGATTCATGTCTTTTCCCACCTCACTGTTAATAAATTATGGTGGCTGATGAGAATTAAGCCAGCTGGAAGAGCTAGTGAATGTAAGCAGCGAATTAATTTGCCACTTAATCGTGGTGTCCTTTAGGGGAATTACCCTCTACATAGCAAACAATATCTTACTATATGTAAAATGGTAGGAATGGGTTGAAATAGCTAATCTCTGCTCTCTTTGTAATGCTGGTGTATCACAGCTTATTGCTGTAGCAGCAAGAGCTGGCGCAGCCCAGCTCCTGCTGTAGGCAGCAGCACCGCCTTCCGTTGGTGGTAGACGAGTGTTGCGTAGGCTCCTCCACTCCCTCAGCAAAGATTACAGGACTAAGTCTTTAAAACACTATTTCCTCAAGTCTGGGTCATGTTTCGTCATTTAAAGCGTAGGGTATTTGGCCAGCAGCTGCTGAAGTGTGTCACCTGCAACCCAGCACCCTTATCTTAAACTGATGCACCCTGCCTAGGCGTGCAGAGTTGCAGTGAACAAGGTTTATCCAGGTGAATGTGGGCACTGCTCAACAGCGATCAGAATTTAGGCTTCTTAATGTATATTCACGGTGGAAAAGATTTTCTCCTTTTTCTGTAAGGAGAGATTCAGCAATGGTAACGGTAGAACTGAATAAACACTGTATAGCTCATCATAGCAGCCTTTAACAGAAACCAGCCGTACCTCATTCAAACCTTTGTCTCTACGCTCGCTTCAAGTCAATAAACTCTAACAGCTGGAGCTGGAGCTCTGGACTGGAGGACTTTCTGAGTCACAAGTGTAAGGCCCTTGAAAAACAGCACATGCTTGCTCTTGGGACCTGAAATCTGAGAAACGCTAACTGAATTCTACTTATAAATATTCTGTGATCTTCAAGTATTTGCTCAAGTATCCTTTCAGTTTTCTCTCAGCTGTAAATCAAATGTGAATTTTCTTTGGCCTTGTGGTTTGGTTTGAGTTAACTAAAGAAACATTACCTGAGCAGTACCACCTCAGAAAGCCAAATTAAACAGTCACTCGGAATAGCCTGGCTAGGCTAAGCCCTTCTCCTTTTGTTTCCTAATTTCATCCATTTCTTTCAATGACACGAAAAATCATTGTAGGCTGGCATCCACTCAGCTATCAAAATGCTGTTGAAATAGACTTTCATTTTGTAAGAAAAGTTTCCAACAGGCACATCGTTCTGAATTTAAGGATGTCTACAGACTTCCCAACAATTCTCATTGCACTGGACATGCCTTCAGCTTTCTGGTGAATAATACAATGATCACGAACAAGCTTTGCACCTCTGGACTTAACAGCAACTTAAGAGATCCATGATACACCTTGGTTATGAGAGCTGTAACATCCGTTGACCTTCTCGCTATAGAAGGTGTACCACCTGTAAATGCTGGCCAGAAGTTACAGTTTTCATCAAATATATGTCATAAATTAATTTTGAAAATTGCCTTGGGGCTTGAAATTCTTAAGAGCAAATAGCTCCTAAGAAACTTAACATTACTCCTTTGTGCTACAGACAGCAATGAGAAACTGAGTAAAGCCTTTAGTGTCATGACTCCCTCCTAGTGCTCTGGAAAATGAAACCAACTTTACCACATTGTCCTGAAGCCGATCTTAGAGTTGTCTTGTGCATGGTGTTGTCATCTCAGGCAGGTTGAATTGGCTGGATACAACATTCTCACTGGGTATAAAATGTTTGTGATCTTCAACCTGCAACTGTAGTGCACTCACTGTTGTCAAATGGCCTTCTCTGAAAGCAGAGAGTTGCCTTTTGATAGCCCTGCAAAGGTAGACTCATCTCCAAGTGACACCATTTTACTCTTCCACAAGAGCAATAATTTGCTAAGATGAGGTGTCAGGTTTGGTTCCTGTCTTTATTGCTGACCATTTATCTTCTGCAGAGGAAGGTGAGGGGACACAGAGGGAGCAGGAATTTGCCTTGCAGGAGCCTTGGTCTGGAATCCCTCATCCTCCAAACCCAGCATGCATGTGAGAAGGCCATCGCTGTGTGTTCCCCTTTTCCTGCTCCTTTTCAGTCCCTTCTGGTTCTGCAGTCTTCCTTAGCAAAGCTCAGCCAAGAGGATGCCAAATGTACCCACTCCTGGCACCGCATCACCCCCACTACATTAACTCAGATGAAGAGAGAGGAAAGAGAAGTCATCCAGCCCTAGCTCTTCTCAGTTAAATGATTCTTGGGGTGAACTATGGTTTTTCCCTCCACCATGCTCAAACAGAATCTCCCCTGCCTCCTATGTACCTACACATACATGCAAACTGGGACATGATTGAAAGTTACTTGATCATTTTGGTTTTCATCCATAAATTTCGGAATGTGCTCTCTAAGATGCTTTTGGAGAAGATCCACTGGATTATGCTGGGGATCTGAAGAGGCAATTCCCCCAAAAAACTTTTGTTTTCATCATCAGATAATAGCTCTGCTTTGTTTTGGGTAGGAGCATTGGCAGTCTGCTCCTGCACAGCACAGCTGGAGAGCCGGAGCATGCAGCTGCAGTGTTCTATAGAGCTGACGGCTCCATGGGGATAGATCCCGCCAGCATCAATAGGCTTGGCCTCTTAGTGTCTAGACACTCCTACCCATCCTTTCACAGCAGGAAAATAGCCTAAATGATTATATGGATTTAGCAATTCAAAAGCATGTCTGTGCGCCTCATCCAAAGGCTTTTGAGCTGTGAGGAAGACGCGTGCGCGCGTTGGGAACTCTCGCTTTATTCTGTATGCAATCCTAAACTCTGTCTTGTTCGATTTCTGTAATGCTCCTGTGCCCATCAGCTCCATAGCAGCATTAACATTTCTTTCCTTTTATTCCGCACCAGCAGATTGGATCCTGGTGAAGAGGATGGACTGCTCTAAAATGCCTTTTTACTATCTTTGTTGGACAAGACTCAGGGACAGCTAAGAGATCTTGGTTAATGGAGCAAGAAGCATCAGCATCTTTAAGCCCACGAAGCTGAAATTCCCAGACTTCTTGTAATTTCAAGGCATGATACAAAATTTTATAATTAAGATTTTTACCTAAGGTGAATTTATTGCCAATTATTCCAGTTGCCTTCTCTGAATTATGGGAAAATTAACACATGTGAGTGCTGCAGGAATATTGCATTTAAATATGCTTAAGAGTTTCTGAAAACTGCAAGAACCGATGTGAAGCTCATTTCCAGCCTCTCAAACATGGCCTTGTAGCGGGAATTTGGGAAAGTGTGAATTAATCTGTACCCTACATCAACTATTCCCTCTCTTGTTTTGCTTTATGACACAAGTATTAATCTTATCATTGAATACCAGGTTGGAAGGGACCTCATGGATCATCTGGTCCAACGTTTAATGATCCAAGGTGGCATCACACATGAAACCAAACCCCAAATCTCACAGAAGACAAATGAGTACCACCCTCTCCCCCCCACTACCATCATTCCCCCCTGCCCTGCCAGAGCATCAGCTGCTGCACGTTGGTTTAAAATCGTTCTGCTCCAGTGCAGCTAAGCAGATTTATATCAGCTGCCTGGGCCTCTCCTGCAGCTTGGTGGGTATGAAGGCCTATGGACTTCAAGGGCTGGAGCTAAAGAAAGGTGGTAGGATATTGCCATGTCTCCTTTTGATTATTTTCCCTACTCAAAAATGTAACCGAGAGGAGATTTGGTTATTTATTCTTGGGTTACTTCTAAAGCAGGTACTGAGAAAGAGGATGTGCCAGCAAATACCTACGTAGCTTCTGCTGGAGCTGCCTTATGGTGGGGTAGAAAAAGCAATGGCAGAGGGGGCTTTATAATGTGAATGGATTGTGTTTCAGAGCAGGTATTTCCTTCTGTGTGTACTGGGGGGAAAAAACCCAAACAAACCAACAAAAAACAAACCCGTGTGCATGAAGGATCATAGCCTCCAAAATCTGCTGCTACTTTCCTGGCCTTACTAAGACTGTTTGCTGGTTTGAATGAAGCTATGTCCCACTTAATGTTTCTTGGATGCCTGGGAAGTTTTCCTTACCCTCCTGCAAGCTCTTGTCTGCATGTCTCTCTGAAAGAGAGAGGCATTGGGCTGAGAGTCTTTATAGATCAACTTGCAATCTTCTCTGTTTCAGTAAATGGTAGATGGAAATCATGAAAGGCAAAGCAAAACATGAATGTGTTCAGCTGAATGACACTTAACACAAGGATTTCTGACTTATCCCAGAGGCTCATTCTAAAAAGCATTTTAAATAGAAAAGCTTTTTTTTTTCCCCCTGGGTTATTCTAGTTCATCTTCATGATAATGATTCTCTCCTTCAGTTCCCGTTTTATGTATTGCTATTTTAAATTAAAATGAAACAGTTCTGTACTCTAAGACTGTGGAATTAGATTTACAGCTGCTATATTTTGGCTTTTCCTCATTTCCTCCAATACAGCTATGTACAGTGATATCAGCTTAGGGTCTGAATTCTCACGCAGTTCTCTTAAAGGAAATTACAATTAAAACCCCACAAAACTGCAAGTCTAAACACAGCAGCAAATTGTTCATTAGGGGCTTTGTAGACAGGTAACCTGCAACACCCTATGCCATTAGCACAACTTAAAATTGCCTCTAAGTCATTGTGTTGTCAAACAATGCAGAAGGAAAACTAGTTTCCAGCCACCTTTTCATCTGCAGAAAGAGCTGAGCTCAAAATTACCAATCTGAGGTGTTTTTAACTCAATACGAGCAGTGATTTCTGTCTGAACGTGCCAATATTGTAAAATACTGTCAGGATCTGAATGATAACCCTACTCACTAATTTTAAAACTCCTAGTGCTTCTGATAACTTTTTGTTTCCTGAGATCTGGTATCAGGAGGGTTTCGCAGCTGTTTTTCAGGTGCAAACAGTCTGGTCGAAGTGGATTACTTCAGCATTTGGGGTAATGTTAAGACCATTTGTTCTAATTTTGTGTGCATCTTGTGTTAGAAGTTGTTGCTAATGAGCAACTGATAGGGCAGCCACCGTATTAGCAAGTGTCTGATCTTGCTGCCCAAAAAATAAGTGGACATCTTTTCTTCAGTGGTTAGAAGCAAACCCAAGTCTCCTGCTTTCCCACACTTTGATGTCTTATCCTTTGTGTGGTGGAGAATCTCTTACCAGTGCAATTTATGGTCTCCTTCAGAGACCCTTGGCCTTCATTCCCACTTATTTACAGTCACATGTCATACATGTGGCAGTTACAGCCGTGCCTTATTTGTAGGAAGTATGCTCGGAAATTGTGTCCTTTCTGGCTATCTAAATGTGGGAGGAACTATTGCCTGGTGATCAGCTCCCCGAGGACAACAAACCACCACAGAGTTTAAGAACTTCAGTTCCATAGTACTTGGCTATGTTTTTGCCTGGAGACTGAATGGCAGTCTTTTTTTTTTTTTTTTTTTTTTTTCATCTTTAAAGATTTTTACACTAAAGGTAGTTGCATCAAGACAGAAGGTCTGGAGAACGTTAAAAGCTGCACAGCATGAACTATGGCTTCACTTTTTCTTATTCTTTTCCTCCTTCTTGGGGGTGGTGGTGTCTTTCATCCTGCAGAGCAGGAGAAACAAGGCAGAATCCAGGGAGAAAGCCATAGCTAGAATAACTGTAACTAATATCGTCTGGCATTGGGCCTCTGGTGAATAACCCTGTTCCTCCAGCCTCCCAAGGCAGACCCTGCCTGCTGGTAAAGCAGCAGCAGGACTTGGGCCCAAAGGAGGGGGTGCAAAGAGGAGCAGTACAGCCGGTGATGGCACCGTGTACCAACAGCTTCTCGGCTCTGTTCATTACTGCTTGTCTCCCCAGAGCTCCCAAATGGGTCAACCCCAGTGCTGAGCTTGATTTCAATGGCAGTGTCACCTAGAAACCAAGTCGGTCCTTTCTTCCCACTGCTTGCTCACTAAAGGCTGAAGGGTGCAAGTTTTGCATGTATTACAAGGTGCGGGGGGGAGAGAGAGGGAGAGAACTGGAAGGGACCCGGCTTGGTTAGCAATTGTAGGCCACCAATAGTGGTATCAGCTGATCTGTCAACCTACAAGGGGCCCCAAAATCTCCACTTGAGCAAACGTGGGCACTGCGAGGCACTGACAGCTAGTATTTTAAAGTTGGTCCTCCCTAGTGTGTCCTGCTTGTCCTCTTGCAATGAAACGTGCACTGAAAGATGAGACCCAAAGGTCTCCTTCTCTGATCTGAATCAGTGGTGGGACACTGTCATTGATTTGCTCCCGTGACAAAATCTGTGCAGTGGCTGACAGCCACGCACCCGAATGCGATTTGCCTTTTTGTTGTTGTCAGCAGTGTTGACTCTTAACACAAAAAGCATATATTCTTTCAGTGCGCGCATAGCTGTGTCTTACTCCTGTGGGATGAGGTGGTACCTCCGTATATGGTACCTACTGCTATGGACAAGCCTGGCTGTGCTTCAGCTGTTTTCATTAAGAAAGTCAGGATATTATCTGTTGTCTGGCAGGCAGGTTTGGCTAACAATTGCCCATCTGCTTAGTGTTAAGCATGAAACTTAAACAGAATTTTGAGTAATTAAAAGGACTCACTGGCTGCAGGTCAGCAGAAAAACCTTTACCAGGACTTTTTCTTACAGACCTCTGGTGTTTGTGCCACTTCTTGCATCTTGGAGGTAGATTGGTAACAGTAGTGTTCATGGTCACTTTAAACCATACCATGCCATACAATACCATACCATTCACGGGTCTGGTCTGGGGAAGGAGGGGGAGCTTGGTGGCTCAAGTATGCTCTTCACTGCAATACTGCTGCGTTGTTGTTCAGAAACTCAAGACAAACCCACCTCTTGCTCAGAATACACCCTCAGATGGTACTCCACTGGTTCGATGTACCTCATGCTTTGTAAAGTTACAGGCATGGGCTCCCAGGGGTTGACACTGATCAGTAGGTATTTTCCATGTAGCACCTGACCTGCCGTTGGCTGTCATTGTGCCCATTCACCCAGGCCTCCACCACTGCACCAGAGTATGCGGGCTGTGGCCATCCCCTGGCCTGAGCATTTCTACCAGCAGTCAGTGAAACCTATGATAATGCCGATGGTCTTTTGCTGTTTTGCGAGTGGGTGGTTTTGCTTAATTTGGGAATCTGCTAACAGTTCTTGCAGGCTCCGCTGTTTCAGGAGCCGCTTCAGGCCAGCCAGAGGGGGAGCAGAAAGGCACAGTGTGGCTGTCTCTCCAGCGCATCTGCTGCAGTGCTGCTACGTGCACCCTGCTGTGTACGTGCTGACACTTCATACACTTGTTGGGTGAAAAGCAGAAGGCACAATAGTTATATTTTAGCAGTCTAGATCAGTCTTGGGATAAGAAGAAGAGTCACAGTTTCGCTTTTTGTCAGCAATCTGATTTCCATAGATTCATTTAGTTTGGAAAAGATCTTTAAGATCATCAAGTCCAACTGTTAACCTAACACTGCCATCCCACCACTAAACCATGTCCTTAAGTGCCACATCTTTCAAATACCCCCAGGGATGGGGACTTGACCGCTACCCTTGGGTATCCCGTTCCAGTGCTTGACAACACTTTCAGTGAAGAAATTTTTCCAATATCCAATCTAAACCTCCCCAGCGCAGCTTGAGCCTGTTTTGTCTTGTCCAATCTCGTCTATTTTTGTAAGGTGGGATGGGGTCATGTGAATGTTTACAAATTACGGTTTAGTACATCCTGTGGCAAGGGGGTGGGGGGGCATAACTATATTGCCAATAACCATGTCAATTTATATGTGCATTTTGAACATATGGTGGGTGTAGTTTAACATGGCTTAATTCAGCCTACAACTGGCCCGTTGCTCCATTTTTTCCTGATACTAGAAAGTCTCAGCAAATTCTTTTCTTCTCTATGGCAATGCATCTTTTGCATGTCCAAAGTTAGCCAGAAATCATCTGATAAATCTGAATTCAGAGAAACGCCATTCGAGATCTGTGTGCTCGAAGTGCTAGGGCTTCCGTAGAGACGCTTAGCATTTAAGGAAAAATCCATTACGGTCGATACTTATTCTTCTAATTACACAATCAGGAGCCTATGCTACGCAAAAGTTCCCTGAATGGTTCAGTCAGAGATGGTTCCAGGCAACCTGTGGGTTTGGTTTTTTTTGTTGTTTATTTGTTTGGGTTTTTTTAAACCTTGCTGCTATTAATTTTTCCGTTTATTTTCTCCCAGTTGGATGCCACTTTTCCCTCTTCTGTTCCTTTTTGTGTTGGCTTGCTTCCCAGCATACCCATCTTTTATTCCTCTCCCAGTTATGAGGGGCTCTGTCCCACAATCCTTACACTGAGGCTGTGCTTTGGTCCTGCCACGTGCTCAGCAGCACCATTGGCGTAAAGTGCTGCTGCTGGGATGGCACAGTGTCTGCCCTCCCTCAGCTGTTCCTGTGCTCATGCCCTCAGCTGGCCTGAGGTGCTGACCTGGATTAAAAATTGCATGTAGTGTTTTCCTGGGTTCATTTTTTCCTTTTTTTTTTTTTTTTTTTTCCCCCCCAGTTGACTTGATCATGATGGAGTCATGAACAAAGTTAAAGGATGCAGCCCTAGAAGATGGTACTTGACTTCTTACTACTTTTGCGCCCCACCTTCCGTGTTTTGGGTCTTACATCTAATAACAGAATTGAAAAAAAATTGTAGTGTTATAAATTTTGCTAGGCCACCACGGCACCTTGAGAGTAGCTCAGAGACCATGAGACTGTTTTTAAGAGTTTAGAGCTCTCTTTATTTTGTCTGGGGTCTTAAGAAGTCCTTTGGATACATTTGGGTCACTTCAAGCTTTGTTCTGCAACCACAAGGGCTAAAAACTTGTAGAATAAAACTGGAATTTTTGGGTCATCACTTCAAACCACCAACTACCGCAATATGTGGCGTATAATTGTGAGAGATGCCAGTTCTGCTGATATTCTCCAAAAGTACATTTTTACAGCAAACCCCTGCACTGGAGGCTTTTGGGGTTTGATTTATTCAAGCCAATTTTTAAAATTTATTTTAATCTGTTGCTTTTGAATGCAGCACATATATGCAACCTGTGACCGCTGTAAGTTTCATGAGCAATTGGGAAAAAATTTTTCCATACTTAGCAACAACTGCTTGTCATTTTGACACTTCACCTCCGTTCCCCAGGGCTACATGATCTCTCCCAAATCCTCGCCGCGTGTGGCTGATCCAAATGCTGTGTTATCCTTTTGATGCAATGTGGTTCATTTTGAGTCGGCAAAGCATTTTGTGTGCTCTTAACCTCTGTACTGCACGCCACACCTGTAGGGGGGCTGCTAATCTAATTTTGATTCACAGTGGTGGCAACAAGCAGGTCACTTACGGAGTTAATGTCAGCTGCTCCACTAATTACTCCAGGAAAGTGATCCCATCATCCTGGATGAAAATGTCTAACTCCAGCCTATGAAGCACTTTCAGTGCACTAATTCTGTTAATGCTCCATTACTTCTTCATTCGAGCTGTGTGGTCTATCTCCTGAAGTGAGGTAGTAAATCCCCAACCAGTTCCAGAGCTGAGAAAATGTACAGACAAAAGTATTATTAACTGCATTATTGGGCACTGTTTTCTGTTGGGCTTGGTTTGTTTCTTGAAGTTTATTTAGACAGATCTTTCTTGGTAACTCTTAGCTTATAGTAGCCTTAATCCTCCACTCGCCTTGATGGGATTTATATGCCCAAAAAAACTCATGGACATGGATCTGATCTTTCTGCTCCTTAGGTACTAAAACGTAAAATGAGAATATAAAGCTACACTATTGCAATACCTTAAAACTTACCAGGGTGTTGGGAAAACATGAGAGTGGCAGGCTGTACCAATAACCTCAAACACAGAAGTAGAAGAACATCTGGAAACATCTAGGTAGGTATTCTTGGGCATGAGATCTTGCAGTGTTCTCTTGGTATGAAAAGCTCCACAAAAGCCTCAGCCCATGAGAAATAACATGAGTGTAACTGAGTGCTGTACAACAGTAAATGTCACGAGGATAACGGAGATGTAATTCATATGCTGTCTTCCCCCCAAGGTCCCCACTAAAGACTATAGGCATGTGCAAAGTGTCTTATCTTCCAAAGTTTGGAAGGCTTCAGCTTTCTTCCCATTGAAGTAAGCGAGGATCCTTGCGCTGATGTCTTCAGAGTTTCCTTAGGCCTCTTCCAATCACACTCACTGTTGTTTCTCCTGAAGCTTACATGTATGTCTCCACTAAGATATACAAGTTATTTCAGAATTTATTGATGAGCAAAATGCTTTTGAAGAGCAGAAGAAAATGCGTAGTGTTGGGAGTTGCTGGCTGGCTTGGTTTAGAAAGGCGTTGTGTGCTCTAAAGGAGAGATGTTCATGGCGACAGATCAATAAAAATGCTGAGGTGTCTGAGCTTTCTCTACACATTCCCCATTCACTTCTCAGCTGAACAGCAAAGACTCTTGAAAAACTTCATAAGTTACAAGTGAAAGGCGATATGAAATCTGTTGAGCAGTTACCTTCTCGGCTATAGCACCAGCAGTGCTGAGGCCGTCAGGCAGCTGAAGCTTGTTGTAGATAGTGGAATGGCATGGGCTGGATGATGAGGATTCTTGCAGGAGCCTCCAGCGACTGCTGCCCCCTGCTCTCCCACAAGCAGAGCAGTGCTGGGCACTACTCACCTTAATACTCCCTCTGTGCCCCATTCCCGGGATCCCTGTTAGCCAAAATGCCCTTGTACAGAGTCTTAGGGAGTCCATGTTTAAATATTCACTCCACGCTGGCTTTATCTTTCTGTTCCTTTTGTTTTAAATACATGAACTATATAAAAGTATAATAAATCATGATATCATGACTTAAACATGTTACATGTTGTACAGCGAGTAGAACTTATTTCTTTAGAGCACGCTTATTCCATACATATAGAGCAATGTTTCTTCACACTTTTTTAAGTTTTAAAACTTTTAAAGTTTCAAGCCTTTTGCTATGAACTTAAAAAACCCCAAATAAACAAAAAAACAAACCAAAAAAACCCCTCCTACTTCTAAGAAGAGGTTAAATACAAAAAGCTGCTGTCTGGGTGGAGTTACTTTGTCAGTGCTTAGGAGCCAGTGAAGCGACTGGTTATCGATGCGGTTGGAATGCAGCCTTAACAACTGGACATGCTGCCAGAATATGCTTTCATGCTATGAAATGGGCATATTTATACAGGTAAGATGTCTTGTGTGAGAAGGCGAGTTAGCATCAGAATAAATACCGTGACGTGGTCAGAAGGTGTGATAACGTCTTGTTTTGCAATACTAGATTACCTGTACCGCAAGGTGTTTGCTGTCTCCCATAACATAACGTGTGATTAATGCATATATAGCAAACTGCATCTCTATTTCCCCTATGGAATGATCACCATGACAGATACATTTGTACAAGCCCAGCAGATCGTTTGCCTCCAAAGGGCCGGGGCTAACATTTAGAGCATGGCATGAAGCTGTGCCCCCTCCTGCCGGACAAGAGCTCGTACCTTTATTTCCCGCTGTTTCACAAGGCTTGGCTCCGTTCCACTTGCTCTCTCCGCCGGGCTGCCTCCTGGCAGATGGCTGATTACCATAAAGAGGAGCCAGCCTGTTGTGGCCGCGGTGCGCGTACCCCGGTGTAACCAAGCGCCGCGCAGCTGTAGCTAAGCACGTGAAAGTGGCATTCGTCTTCCCGCCGACGCCGGGTTTGACCTCTTGAAAGGAAAACTGGTGGTGTCACTTGGAGCAGATGGTGACCAGGAGCTTGGTGAAACATCTGCGATGTCATTTTTAAAAAGTCCCATCGGGCTCTTGGTGGTCTGGAGCCATGGCACTGCGATATCGCCATTTCTCTTCGTTCGAAAGGTGAGATGCCGCTATGGGCTGCGTACGTGGGGTGGAAAATGTGACCCTGCTTCTGCTTAAGAAACTGTCAGCATTGCTTTATGATCTCCTGAGCTTAACAACTAATATAGGTGAAATACAGAATGTAATCTTCCATGACACTGCGTGCACTTTGGTGTTGTACATCACCAAATTATCCAGCAAAAAATTGGATGTTCAAAGTGCAGTGGCCGTTCAGGCAAGAGGCTCTGCAGGCGAATTACTCGCTGGCTGTGGGACAACTGCAAATGAGAGTCTGACGAACACTGTCAGGAGTTCAGTCATTCCCGTAAGCCTCTTAAATCCATTGTGTTTTATATAACTCGGTATTTAGCAAGTTCAACCTGACTGAAGATTCAAATGTGTTAGTTCTACTTTTTTTTTGCCAGAGGCAGGAGGTGAAGATGTTTAAGCAGAAGATGGGTGTCACTCTAGGATGAGTTGGGGAATCTGCCTGTATGACTCCTGCCAGGGTATGAAACCGTTGCTATGGAAATTGCTGTATCAACTACTGTGTCACCCGTACCTAGCTATGCACCAAAATGCCCATGGATGAGGTGGGTGCACCACGGCTCACTCGAACAACTGGTGGCAGGGCTGATTTAGGCAGGGGGTGGGACTTTCCCTGCTCGGAAGGGAAGGGGCTGGGAGGGACAACGGAAAATTAGATCAACAGAAGTGACAAGAGGAGTGTTTAGATGGGTTTGGGAGGAAAGGCTGAAACCAGTGGGAAGTTTTCATCAGGGTCTCATGTTCCTGGGGGGACAAAGTCAGGTGAGAGAAAACAAGCCATGTGCTAGTGGCCGCCCTGCTCAATATCCCTAGACCCTGTGAGTCACCAGGGATGCAGCATGGCCTTGCATTTAGGGTGTTTGTACTTCTGCTAGCACCCTCTGAGCTTGCACTGGTTTTCCAGTTGTGTGATCTGGTTTGCGTGTTTGTTTGCATCTAACGTACCGCTCCTGAAGTGTTGAGCCTCTTTCAGCCACCTCAGATGCTTTGGGTTATTGCTTCTACCAGTAATCTTGCATCCTCCAATTTTTCCTGGTACTCTTCCGGATTCCTGGAAATCCCAACTCGTGTGCAAACAAGAGGGCCTCTTCATTTTGTATGAGGTGGGCCTGGCTGGTCTGGCATGCACACTTAACATCTGTCTGTATGCACGCAGTATGTGCAATGCCTTTCTGGATGTACTAGGCGCTCTCCATACATGCAGTGGGATGCTGCTTTTCTGTCTGCAAATTTTAAAAACTGCCTTAGGTGGGTGTCTGGAAGAGACCCCATTTCAGCTGCAGAGAGGACTTTGGGATTGGACTGTCTCTAACTGAGGACAGTGGTGACAGACAGGCTTGTCAGCAAGAAGCATTCTGGCAGGGACAGGGGTTGCCAAGAGTGGTTATTCCTCCCAGCAAACGATGCGAGACGCTGAGGAGGAGCCAGCAAAAAGCACGAGGTAGCTGTTGTTGCCTCTATTAGCTGGTTGTTTTATTTTGCAAGGACTGTAACAAGTCCATATTTGCCTGTGGTATCTACACAACACCTCTGTGTGTTTCCTTGTGGCAACCTAAAGTGACATATGGATGTGCCCCTTTCTCCCTTCCCCTGGACATAAAGGGACATCAAAGATGGCAAAGGGGTCCCAGCTGCCTGAGAGGTATTCCTTCCCTTCAGTGGCTCCCTGGCACTGGCCCAGATCAAATATATGTGTGGCTGTAAAAAATATGAATGAAAAGAAACGTAACAGCCCACGGTGACAGTAACTCACTCAAACGCTGAATTACCTCACTGAAGAGTAGGATAAAGGATGACTGACATCGGGTACAGCACCGGGTGTCTGCGGCAGTGGGAATGGGATCATTATGGAGTTAACTCACGGAGTGACTCGCACATCACAGACACAGGTGGGTCCATCCTAATGGATGGCATGAGCGTCCACGGCAATTTATTCTCTTTGGTGTCTTCTGAGCCTCTCTCCTGTAGCAAAAGCACCTTCCTAATATGTGATGGTACTTGTGCCAGCTTCAGCTTCGGCAGGGGACAGTTTGGGTACCCCAAGAAGCAGCAAGGGGTGGCAGGGACTTTGCATCCCCCCTGCCTTGCACCCTCCCAGACCTGCACCCCAAGCAGGCAGGGTTCCCCTCGCACTGCCCGTCTGCCCCGTCTTTGCTGTTCTGTGCTCCGCCTGGCGTCACTTGGGTCCCTCACAGTAGCGGGATGCCTGGCCTTTAAAACTTCAAACATGAAAAAAACTGCTGGAACAGTTAAAATACAGCACAAAACCATCATGCTCACCAAGGTACCCACTTCTTCCTGTTTGGTTCTCCATCACCAGTTCCACTGTGTGCATTTAGGGAAGAGCTGTTTGTGTCTTCAGTGTTAATTGTGGCTGTTAAGCACCAGTCTTATATTACTCGACTAGCTTGACAAATTCCTGTCCTTAAAATGAGTTGACCATAGCAGGGTCTGCTGGAGTGCAAACCCACCAGTGACGGTCACCGCTGGGAGCTGCTGCTGTTTGAAGCGACGTAGGCAGTCAGCTCTATGTGCAATACTTGTGATCGCTTTTGCTAATCAAATACAAGGTGTTCAAGCCGATTGTTAGGTTTCATTGGATCACAAGGCAGGCTGTTATTAATCCTTTATCCATGTAGTGCTTTTGATTGAAATCTGTCTCTCTCTTTTTTTTTTTTTTTCAGATTTTTTTTAAATTTTATTTTCTCCCCCCCTTTTTCCTCACTGGACATAAAAGACAATGGAAGGGATAGGGCCAAACGGCTCTTCTGCGGACAAGAAGCTAATTGTCTAAAAACAACACGTCATTCAAGACCATGGGAGACTGAGGACAGTGGCAGAAGCATGAATATACAAAAGCGCCTACTGTTAAGGCCACAGCTTTAAGAGTTTAAATTCAAATCACATTCCCATTTGAGGTTCAAATTTATAGCAAGAACATACACACAAGGGTTTCAGTGTTTTAGATAAATTTCATCCGACTTCTCAGGGTATTCCTGATGGCAGCACATCAGAGCTGAGTGCAAGGGAGACTCGCTTTCCTTGCTGTGCGGAGCAAAAATATTGAAGTAGGTTATTTTGGTTTGGTTTGGTTTGATGTGCTCTGTGTTAGTAAATAGAGCAGCCTGTCATATCTAGGCTCTGGTTTTCCTATTGTGAGCTTGGTTCTTGGCTCAAAACGCTATTGTTCTTGGACCTTTGCCTTGAGCTGAAGGGCTCAGATGTGGGGAGGAAGAGGAGGAACCAAGCTAAAAATAAAGTGAAACAAAACACTGTTTATTGCTATGGAGTAGATAATGCTTTCCTAGATGTCTCTGCAGTCCCATCCTTGCAGGCAGTGTAGACTGGCACAATTTGCTTTCACGTGCAAGAGGTGAGTATCTGTATCCTCTACCGCCTTCCTAATATTTAGCTCTGTGCTCTAACGGTGTTTGCTCGTGCTGGTCACGGCAACAGCGAGAGGAAGGCGGGGAAGGGGATATTTCTGCACCAAGGGCCGTGGCGCTCGCTGCGACAAGACGTTGTGCACGCAGGCGCTGAGCAGATGTTAGATCACTTATGGGAACAATGAGAATGTCCCCAGTTACATCAGATGAGCTGTGAACTAGATGTGAGGCAACTGCCAATAGTCAGGATTTAGTAGAAAGCTTCTTTTGGACAGGACATTCCCTCCTTGCCTGTTTTTGGGCTTTGAGTATGTGCCACTAAACCCTCTGCTATTGAACCCTGTTGGTGCTGGGTATGAGTCTAAAAGCATAGGATTGATTTGGTGCACAGATTACCCTGCTTCAGTATAGATGCCACACAGGCAGGTAAAATATTCAGAGGTTTAACTATTTTCCATGAAAATCACTCAGCTGTGGTTATCTTTGGCCAGTGTATCAACATCTACCATCGCATAGATAAAGAGCAGCCAAGGAAAGATCAGAGGGGCCATATCTTCTGCCTTTCCAGCCATGCTGCTCTTGCACTGATAAAACGTTCCTGAGGCTTTACAAGCTCAGAGAAATGGATAAAGAGTTTCCCTCAGTGATACAGTTTAATCAGATTGTTGTGAATAGTTCATGAACAGTACCGAGAGGACGAGGTGCTCAATTTCTTGAAATATTTGAACAATCAGAACATCAGAAGTGTTTAAAGTTTGAGGCTTAGTGTCTCAGTAACAAGGCACAGTGCATTTTTGGACATATTAGGGACCTATTAATAATAATATTTCTCCGTGTTGAGTAAAACACACAGCACTGAT
>NW_009258621.1:2724114-2730008 GCF_000687185.1 Egretta garzetta
TCTCCCGAGGACCCAGGCAGGGTATCTGCAGAGAAGATTCCCAGGTCTGGCATTCGAGTTTGGGTATATTATTAGCACATCTCATTTCTTCTTTTAGAGCAGTTAATTGAGAATCTGCTTTTGCCTAAACGCCTAATGTCTCAGAGGTCCCTTTCCCTTTGCAGCAGTAACTGATAATGTGTAGTCAGATGGCCTCTGAGAGCAGTAGGTTATTAAAAAGCAAGCACTTGAGTGCTGGGTTTGTGAGCTGGAGTGATGCTAAAGGGCAGGCGGGCAGGTCCCTTGTGCAGAAACCTCAGGCTGGGCATGACTGCCCTGATGCCAGCTGCAGCCGTTTTGCTTTCACAGGTGTGCCTCAGGTATCTTACTCTGAGGTCCAGGAAAAGGACTTGCACACCCAAAGCAATGGATAGTTCTCTTCCTGTGTGGGCATGCGCTAACAAAAGATAATAATATTTAAAAAAAGAAATCTATTCTTACAAACTTTGTCTCGTTTGGTGGAGAAAATGCAACAGCAATTTTACTGTCATGCAGGTGGGTAAAGCGCAGGAATTGTCCATCTGTGTTCCAGTCCTGTGTCCGTGCCTTACCTCTAGGAAATGGGTGGTGAAAAAAAAGACCCCTGAAACAACCCCTTCCGCCACCTTTTTCAACAGCGAAGGCATTTTGTTTCTCTCTTTCGGGAGTGTTTCATGCCCCACTGCTTCCTAAACCTTAAACAACTTTCCTCCCTGCGGTGGCTGTGTGTTTTCATCTGTGCTGGTGCCAGCAAAGAGCTGCTGCCAGCAAAGAGCTGCTGCCCATGGGGTTCATGCATCGGATCCCTCCCCACAGCTGCTGGGAATGCCGGCCATGGGGACGGTGTCGCTTGCGTGCGGTCTGGGACAACTCTCCAAAGGCTCGCCTGGGTGCGGGATGAGGATGTGGCTCGTGCACCGGCCTTCCTCCCCGCTGCTGTCACGTTGAAGTGACTCACTCTTCCATCCCACCACTACAAAAGAGGTGGGTTTTGGTCAGTCCTAACCTTGTCACTTGAGGGTTTTGGAAAAAAAAAACAACATAGGAAAACGGCAGCAAGCCGGCCTGGCAGTGCCGTCTGGGCTGAAGGCTTGCCACCCCTCACAGGCTGGGATCTGCGCTACAATCTGCAGGCACCAACTGCTGAAGAAGCTTGTGAGCTCCGCCTTTGGTATTAAGGGCAGCAAATTATTATTGGAAGGAAAAACCCTGTATCAAACCCACCTCATAGCCAAAACAGGAATGAGGGTGGCACCTGGAACCTGAGCTGGACACCCAAGCTGAACAGGGGAAAGTCAGCAGTGCTGCCTTGTTCGTGCCACCTGAAGGTCTGGCCTTATCTGCTCAAAATGCAAGGGCAGATCCATCTGGCTCAGAGTCTGCAAGATGGGATTCTTGAAAAATAAAGGCAGAGGGCTTTTTTCCTTCTGTGAAGTAGCTCAGTGGCTTCCTTGAACCTCTGGAGGTACAGCATGGGTGAAGCTGGCTCCTTTGTTTAAAATCTTCACCTTACCATCAAGGTTGTTATAAATCCCAGTCGCAAATTAAATGTTGTATTACTCTTATTCTGATTCTCTCTCCTCAAAGTGGCTATTTATTTAAAAAAGATCCATTTTGTCATCATTTTCTTTGACCCCCTTTTCTCACACAGAATCAAACCGAACTCCTTCCTCTGGTTTTATTACTGAGTGCTGTTACAGAAGGTGATTAAGGGTTTTTAACCAGCAGCTACAGGAGTATCGTTTCCATTGCACAAAATGTGTGATGGATATTGAGAACACTTTCAACCAGTTGTTTGCCTTGTTTGATTTGTGTAGCACAACTTAATGCAATAACGTCTTTGCAAATTACATTAATTATGACCTTCCCTTGTGTTATGGAAACAGAAGAGCTTTTTTAGAATATAACAGCAGCACTTTCTCATGTCCTATACTTTGCAATGTTCAAACCAATTATCAAGTCTGTAAAAACATGAAAAAGAGTTTCACTGTTACAGTAATTACTGAGAATACATAGTTGTAGTAGTTGCAAATGTGCTATCTACATTAACACATATCTTAGTGAATGCCAAAAGAATTTACTTAAAAGAATCTTGTATTTTTCAAGCAACCACAGTGTTACTAATAACCACAGCAGTGATAAACAAGTGCTCTTGCTTCTGTGGTCATGGCTTAAATTCTGCTTTCAAGATGAATATCTGAATTTCCTCCTGTTAGATTGGTACAGATTTTAAATCTGTCTTATCACAAATTTGGCTTAGCAGCTGGGAAATGTATTTAAAGCTGGGGAGAAATTCGTATGAATAAGAGGATGTGTGGGGAGCTCTTTAATACTGCTGGGAGCAGAAAGATCAGGTTTCTTCAATTAATACAAACAGTACCTTTGCATCCATATGCTGAGACAGGGACCCGGAGGTGACCAAAGGCTAGTGTATAGAAATTTTTGTTGGTGGGATTTTGTCAGCAAAGACCACAGTGGAGAGAGAGCCTATAATGATAGAACTCATCTTCTTCCTTGAGAGCTAGAATCCCCCAATCAATGTAATTAATACAGTAAAAAAGGCTCTACCGCTGCTGTGAGTTGTGCATGGGTTGGGGGCTGTTTTGCCAGCATTGCTGCAGCAGTGGGAGGGCCTTTTCCTTGTCCTCATAGGTTGTTGCAGAAGAAGGTCACTGCATCTGCTCAATCACCCCTTGGCAGGGGTGGATTTGAGCAGGCAGAGGCACCGGGGCAGAGGCAAACAACAAAGTGCTCGTGGCGAGAGTGCCAAGTGGCATGTTACACCCTGGGGTATCTGCTTGCCCTTGGCATGATCACAATGATGGGTTTTAGCTTTTCAGCTCGAAGCTCTGCCTAGTAATGAGAAAGACAAGCTCTTGGTCTGTGGTTTCACCAATAGTTTAATCCAGCATCATCTGTGACTGAGAAAGGCAGCCCCACCGCCCTCCCGTCCCTGTGTTTCACAGTGGTTGCATGTTCAACTCTACATGGGACCCAATCTAGATCAAAGACGGTGATTTGCTCTCAGCCTTTAGTTAGGCTGAGTTTCTCATCGAGCCCGTTGCTGTGTTAAATTCATCCGAAGAAACTTCAGAACAGGAGGAAGCCCTGCCAAGCAGGCTCCACCAAAGATTGGTTTCAAAGTGTGGCTTTCACCGTGGATGGAAGCCTTCACCTGAGCAGCCTGAAGGTGGCTGGGTGGAGCGGCTGTACAGTTGCGTAACTGGGAGGAAAATTCGGCTGCCTGAAGTCTGCAACAGTACTTTAAATGTGATTATGCGTTAAGCCTTGTTTTGGTTATAAAACTTAATGAAACACTGCTACAGAGATGTTTCAGGAGTCCTGCCGGCCTCTGTTGCACTTCACAAAGTTCCTAAATGATCGTCTGCCTTGTTTTGGTTTGATTCTCATGGGAAAAGCGTACCCTTTCGGTTTCTTGTAACTCATTAAACGCTGACAGCTGGTACGATGTTGTACAAGACATGGGAAAAAAGAGCAGGAAAATTCAGATGAGACATAACGGAAGATGTTTCCTGCACGGTAACCAGAAAGCAGCTCTAAGTGGCAAAATCACAGGACTTGCATCAGCCTCATGTTTCCTGGGTAAACATAATGAAGCTAATTTACACCAACGACTAAGTTGTGTTTCTGCTGAGTCCATCTGCAAAGTTTCCAGATGCCACCAAATTCAGCGTCTTGGATTTGCATGCGCGACGTCCCCAGAAGACGGGGGAGCCAGCTCACTCACAGCGAGGTCAGCTTGTTTTTCTTTGTGAACCAGCCCATCGTTTCAGGGTGCTGATGCTGGCGAGGCTGCGCTGGTGTAGCGATGCTGTCATCCTCCACCTTGCTGTGGGTCGAAAGCAGGCCTGATGCATGTCGATAGTGTTGATGTTACGCCTGATTTGTCATATGCAAGTAACTGCCCAGCCCGGCCTCGTCTCAGAACATTCTCTCGGAGTGACATTTCTGGACTCTTTATTTGATTTTGTCATCCATGCAAGGGGTAAACAAAGGAAGCTGTGAGACAGATGTGCGGCCGATGCAAACACGAATCCTTCTAATTAGCTCAGCGGAGCTGAACTAGTTACATCAGGAGAAAAATTTCCCTTTCTTCACAGGTCGGAAATTGAGACCTGCAGCCTGGCTTACCTGCACCCAGCCTGACTTCTGTCATTTGTTCCCCGAAACACAATTTCTGTGTTTTGAGAAAGGGCTGGTGGAGGTGCTTGGCCTGAGGGAAGAGCTGGGGGCTCGGCTGCCCAGCAGACAGGAGCTCGATGCCAAAGAGAGGAATGATGTTCATTAGCCGCCTTGCTGGCTGCTGGGTTTCTTCTTGGGCCTCTGGGTGGCCGAGCATGGCAGAGTGCGAGGTGCTGACCTGGTCTCCTTGCGTATGGCAAGGATGAGCGTTCGTGACGCTGGGAGGTGACGTGCCCCAAAGCCAAGTGCTGCAACGCTGGTGTGCGCAGACATGGCATGGTACCAGCCAGCAAGAGCCTGGATAGGTGTAATCCCATACGTGTTTCCACAAATACATTAACAACAAAAGGAGAGCCAAGGAGAATCTCCATCCTTTATTGGATGCAGGGGGAATATTGCAACCAAAGATGAGGGAAAGGCTGAGGTCCTTAATGCCTTCTTTCCTCTATCCTTTAATAGTCAGACCAGTTATCCCCTGGGTATTCAGCCCCCTGAGCTGGAAGACAGGCATGGAGAGCAGAATAAACCCCCCATAATCCAGGAGGAAGCAGTTTACGACCTGCTACACTGCCTAGACACCCAGAAGTCTATGAGGCTGGATGGGATCTACCCAAGAGTACTGAAGGAGCTGGCAGAGGAGTTTGCAAAGCCACTCTCCATCATTTATCAGCAGTCCTGGTTAACAGGGGAGGTCCCAGATAACTGGGGGTTGGCAATATGATGCCCATCTACGAGTAGGGTTGGAAGGAGGATCCAGGGAACTGCAGGCCTGTCAGTCTGACACTGGTGCCAGGAAAGGTTATGGAGCAGATCATCCTGAGTGCCATGACATGGCACTTCCAGGACAACCAGGTGATCAGGCCCAGTCAGCATGGGTTTATGAGAGGCAGGTCCTGCTTGACTGACCTGATCTCCTTCTGTGACAAGGTGACCTGCTTAGTCCCATGAGGGAAGGGCTGACCAATCTGCTCCTTCTATGACCAGGTAACCCACCTGGTGGGTGAGGGAAAGGCTGTGGTTGTTGTCTACCTGGACTTCAGCAAGGCCTTTGCCACTGTTTCCCACAGCATTCTCCTAGAGAAGCTGGTGGCTCGTGGCTTAGGCAGGCATGTACTCTTTGCTGGGTAAAAAACTGGCTGGATGGCTGAGCCTAGAGAGTTGTGGTGAATAGTGTTAAAACCAGTTGGTGGCCGGTCACAAGCGGTGTCCCCCAGGGCTGGACAAGGGACCTGGACGAGGGAATTGAGGGCACCCTGAGTAAATTTGCAGATGACATCATATTGGGTGGGAGTGTTGATCTGCTCGAGGGGAGGAGGGCTCTGCAGAGGGGTCTGGAGAAGCTAGATCGATGGGCTGAAGCCAACTGTATGAGGTTCAACAAGGCCAAGTGCTGGGTCCTGCACTGGGGTCACAACAACCCCATGCAGCGCTACAGGCTTGGGGAAGAGTGGCTGGAAAGCTGCCTGGCAGAAAAGGACCTGGGGGTACTGGTTGACAGCCGGCTGAATAAGAGCCAGCAGTGTGCCCAGGTGGCCAAGAGGGCCAATGGCATCCTGGCTTGTATCAGGAATAATGTGGCCAGCAGGACCAGGGCAGTCATCCTTCCCCTGTTCTCGGCACTGGTGAGGCCACACCTCGAATACTGTGTTCAGGTTTGGGCCCCTCACTACAAG
>NW_009258621.1:2730056-2741242 GCF_000687185.1 Egretta garzetta
AGGAGACTGAGGGGAGACCTTATTGCCCTCTACAACCACCTGACAGGAGGGGGTAGTGAGGTGGGGGTTGGTCTCTTCTCCCAAGTAACAAGTGATAGGATGAGGGGAAATGGCGTCAAGTTACACCAGGGCAGGTTTAGCTTGGACACTAGGAAAAATTTCTTCACTGAGAGGGTTGTTAAGGATTGGAATGGGCTGCCCAGGTTGGTGGTGGGGGCAGTATCCCTGGAGGTGTTCAAAAAACATGTAGTTGTGGCACTTTGGGACATGGTTTAGTAGGTATGGTGGTGTTGGGTTGACGGTTGGACTTGATGCTCTTAGAGGTCTTTTCCAACCTTAATGATTCTGTGATTCTATCTCATCAGCCCCCTTCTTAACAGACACTTTGCTTTTTTTATTATGGGGGTAGTAAATAAAGACATGTTTCTTTATAATCAGCAATGACATAGCTTTAGGAACTTCCTGAAAATCCAAAAATCTGATGTAGAAACGAGCAAAAGGACAACTGCAGTGGTTAAAACCCAGGGCTGTTCACTGAACTTTTAGCTCATTTTCTTAAACAAAGTCATCAGCTGCGATTACACCCAGTTTGAGATCATTGCCATAATTAATTTTAATTAAAGTATATTTAATTTAAACCTTGAAAAGCTTTTCATGTCACTGCATAGCTCCAATATTCATGCATGACAGAACGTCACTCATATGCAATTTTGCAGTTTGATGTTGACTCGTACAGTGCCTGCTAGCTCAGCCATGCTTTGAAAATTCAAAATATGCTCTTGCAAGTAGGTTGCAGCGAATGCCAATGCAATGGTTACGTAAGGCAGAGCAATCCACTGTCGTGCGTAGCTGCAATTTTGTGAAACACCATATCACACGTGTCCTCACACGCGCTGATAGGTTTTCACGGCATACTGTGGATTGATTTTTCTGTGCCCATATCAGTCTATTCCATGTTGACCTCAGTTTGAGGTGGCGATGCAGGGTGGACAGGGCTTTGATCCACGCTTCCGAGATCTCTGTGATCCTGGCCATTTGACTGGCAAATCTGTCTGCTGGTTCCCCAAACCGGAGCCATCCTTAAGCAGTCGCTGGTTCCCAGCAGCTTCCAGCCCTGATTGCTGTGGCGTTTGCTTTTTGGGAAGCTGTGAAAAACAATGAATACAGCTGCAACTGATTTGAGAGTCAGAAACATTTGGTATGGTAATAAAAATGTTCCTGGCAGAAAGGTAGCAGCCAGCTCAATAGGTGATTGGCTTTATTCTCACCGAGCCTTATCCATACATTTCTTTGGAAACTGGCTGTGGGGTCGAAGCGAGTGATATTATTCCCTTCCTGCCTCACATAAAGCTGATGCAGAAATCAGGAAGCAAGCAAGCGTATAAAGGTGTGATGCTATTGATTAGCTTATGAAAATACCATCCAGATTGCATAGAAAATGAAGCAGAAGTATTTCTTTCATGTATCTGAAACAGTCAAACAAATACATAGACGGAGTAAATTATTTACTGTGCAAACCTCCACATAAGCAGGTCACCATGTCTAGGTAAGGCTGCAAATAATATAAATTGAAAAATGTATTGCTTCTCTTCCTGAAATTTCCTGCCACCTTGAATTAGTATTCCTCATGGTAACTGCTTGTCAAGCACATGGCCAGTAAATAACGCGGGTGGTGTAAACACAGCTATGTGATCGGGAAGTTAAAAAAGGTTTGGCAATGCCTTTTGGGGGGTCTTTCTGTTTCTCAGTTGAAGAGTTTTTCCTACCCACAAAACTCTTAAGTTATCTGTACGAGTCCGTGTTGGCTCAGCCAACAGTTCACCTCTGTTCTGCGGATTTTAGCCACATGAATCATTTCCAGTTCCGCTTTCCTATTGCCATGGATTTTCAAAAGGGAGCGGGTGCGATCAAGAATATCCAGCGTTACTATTGTTATTGCTAAACCAAATGAGAATAAAGTTGAAAAAGCTCTTGAATGGCCTCCTGGAAGCCAGTGTTTAACTCCTGGTGTTGGGATGAGAAATGCAGATTTTTTTTTACACCCTGGGAAGCATCCAGTACTAGTCTGCATCAGAATTGCTGAACAGACTGGACTTTGAGATCGAGCCAGAAGATTAATTCCTACTTTCCTGCCACAGCCTCCTTCCTCCTGGAACTGGAAAATGAGCCAAAAAAGCCCTAAGCAGTGTGTCTGGCCTTTGCTGTTGGCTGCCAGGGCTCTGGGTGCACCCGTTGCCTTGCTCCTGGGACCCCTAGGTGCTCTATTCCCATCCCTGGCTGCTCCTCACTTGCTGTCCGGGTGTCCCCATCTGGCCATCAACCCAGGATGTGGGGCCACCTCTCCCATCACCAAGCTGCTTCCTCGCATGGCCACCTGCCTTCATCTCTTGGCAATTCATCCAAACTTCCCTTTGTTAAAAAGCAAAAGTTTGGTTCGGATCATTCAGAGTACTTCATTTTCAGTATAACTGGGGAACTGGTTAGCATTTGTCACAGATATAGTCTTTACAGAGAAAGGTGTTGGAATTTTATGCAATGAACAGGGGGATCTTTACTCAAATGCTACCAAATTCTACATAGATAAACACGTAAACCAGGTTCAAGACAAAAGGAGGTGGTGCTCCATGAAAGAAGTGATGGACCTTAGGAAGTCTTTCCTAAAGGGTGGTGTTTGGATGCAAGACATTTTTATGAGTTCAAAGGGAAGACAGAGAAGTACTTGGAGGAGAGACACTTTGGTTACCAAAAGACAAAGTGCACCAGGCTCAGGAAGCCCCCGAGCTGAGTGTAGGCAGAGGTTGGGAGAATATCAGGGGGCAGAAGGATCATGTATGCTTGCACTGCTCCTGCCCTTCCTTTGCTGTCCACTTACAGCCACGGCTGGGTGCAGAATGATGGGCCAGAGGGATTCTGGGTTGGAGTGAGCGTGGTGGCTGCCTTGTCACCTCGTCGGTGGATTTCAGGAGCAAGATGTACCTTTCAGTGGTCGTTCTCAGGCAGAAGTTACTCCTTGCTGAAGTCCTGCCTCTGCAGAGGACAATTTATTGCGTTTCCATGCTTAATGATCTAGTCTTCAAAATAGTAGGGCTTGGGGCAACACTGCTGCCTTCTCATGTGGATCCCGGGCAACGTGAAGTGGTTTGTTGGTGGTTGATTTGGATGGATTGCCTTACTGGTGGCTCAAACCTTTGGGTATAGGAACAGTGAACAATAGCAGAAATAATTTTTAACTTTATTTGACTGACTTTTGCTTAAACATTAAGTAAATTCATCATCTTTAATTAATTAGGAGTGATCTTTCAAAGTTAACAGAGCAAAATTACTTCTTGTTGGTGGGTATACTTATAGATCTATGAATAAAGATCTACACAAAAGCCTCATTTCGTTGTAATTTTACTCATGCGCAATGTTTCTTTAAGTTAGAAGATATACAAAATAAACTTGGTTTGTCTAACTTATCTTTCATGGGTTCCCAGAATAATCAAATGAACCCTTAAGTAAGGGGTGGCAGTTTCTATGCTTCATCCCGATCCATTGGAACTCCAAAATCCAAGTTGCAGTAAAGACAGGAAAAACAGCAGCGTGGTTGCACACCGCCTCAGAGATGCCAGGGGAATAACACACATTTGGTCTTCTTGATGAGCTCGTTCCGTGTTTCCAGATCAAATCTGATTTGAGCAAGACGCCAGTTCAGAGAGAATTCAATGCAGGTTTTGGTCATCATGATAATTAATTAATTAAAACTTGTATCTCTCTCAGTCAGCTGAGTTTGTCTGAGGTTTTTCTCTCTGCTGCACCAAGGGGGTCAGAGCCAGAACTGATGTCAAGTACACCAATGTATCATGAAACGTTAATGATGATTTGCATTTTATTTTGTTTCTCATCATGTTTCTCATCATGTTTCTGTCCAGGTTCCCATCTCCCCACTGCCTCTCTCAGGATGAGTGTGCGCTCTCCGTGTGGGCTGGAGGCTTTCCTCCACCCCCAGATTTTGGCCAAGGCAGCTGCGATGGCTGGAGGCCTCGGGCTCTCTGGAGGAAGGTGAACAATGCAATTTTGTTAATGCAACATCATTTATGTATGTATTAAGTAGAACTAGACGGATCCTCAGCTATGGGAGAGGCTATGCCTCTATCCCATGCAGATGCTGGAAAGCAAGAGTCCACTGGAGAGCTGGAATCAGGTCCAGGCAGCGATCCCCACCAGTTGTTGTGCAGATGTGCCTTTCGGAAGCATTTATAGTTTGGAAAACTCAACAAGCACCATCTGAGAAAGTCCTCCTCTCTTTGCCCAGGGCAGACCCCCTCCAGTGGGCTGTAGTACCAAACCCTGTTGATTTCTAACTACTTCTCCAAATAATACAAATCTAAAAGATTCCTGGTGATAAAGTGTAATGATCTATGGAAGTGAGGAGCTGGTGCATTCCCCAGAGCCTGATTTTGATTTAAGTGATGCTGCTGTAAATCTGGAGTGACTTTGAAAGGACTGAGATAGATACAACAGAGAAAGGACATGGGAAGCCACACTCTGAACTGGCAGAGCGTACAGGTTTGCCATTGGGATTGCTCACAGAAGTGCAGGTGCTCTGTAGAGTGGGGTCACGGTGGTGGTCGCTTCTGTGCAGATGAGTTACCATGGGTTTTATAGCAACTGTACCTGTGCCAGGGCAGAAGGACCTCTAAAAGGTTCTCCAATAACCAGCCTGGCAGCCCAGGCTCAGGCTGACTGGGAGAAAAGGTGCTGGAGACTGAAGTCCCCTCTGGTCCCTTCTGCCTCCTTGGAAGAGGCAGAGAAAGCCCCCAGGTTGCGCTGGCAGAGACAGTCCCTACTGCACATGGGGAATAGGTGTGCAGAAGGTCTTCTGACTTTGTGTGCCCAACTGGAGTTGTTCTCACACAGGCTCCAGAAAGGAAAGAAATTACTCTGGGGCAAATTCCATCATCCTAAACCAAGCAAGATGCCCAGCAAAATCCTGGAAACTTTACTCAAATGAAGATTACTGTGATTGAACCCAGCCATTTCTCACTACTCTTCTTCACCTTGTTGTACCTCCAGATACTCTAACCTGAACGTGGACCCCTCTTTTGCTGGACTCTAGGCATGCCTATAACAAAGTAAATTTATAGTCAGTGTTTAGATACCATCTTACAGTTAAATTACATGTATATAAAAATATACATATATATTCACATCTAAAATATATATGTGTACATATTTTATATAAAGAAATATATATATACATGCACACATACAATAACCTAAACTTCAAAAGGCAAAAAAAATATAGAAGTGGAATACAATCAGTAGCTCTTAGTGTTTCTGAAAGCCTTACATGAGGATTTTCCTTAATACGTGGGACAGGCCAGCTCAGGAACATCAACTTTGATATTTTGAGTGGAATATGGAGAAAATTTCTTGCAATGATTGAAGAGTTGTAAACTGCTGCTGAGCGGTAACCAATGCTACATGCAAATGTGGAAATTGCTTGTTAAGTGTAATGTTCAGTGATAAGTGTTTTGATTACAGTCGTTTTAGGGAAGTCTGATATACGGCAGCAGCGAGATTGAAGGAATGTTAATTCCACCTTGGGTCTGGTGGGAGGCAGAGAAAAAATTTCTCTCCTGGATAGCTTTAAGTTTTAAACAGTTCTGATTTATTTGGGTTTTTACAGGTGACAGAAAGATCAGGATGTCAAGGCTATTAAAGCCTGTGAAAGCCAGAGAGCAGAACCACCCCACTGGCAGGCACAAGCACGGAGGACCCACAACCAGCTCTCCAAAATTCAGCGGGCGGCTTCATTGGCTGAACTCCAGTCTTACACTAGAAAAAGTGAATGAAATCCTGGTCGTAAAAACCGGCTTTTTCCCAAGGACACAGGTGCAATATTTGTTATGAAACTATTTTTTATGAAGGCACTGGAGATAAGATGGGAAGACATGCCTTCTGATGAGGGGCAGATCTGCGCAGCTCGGAGAGCAAGCTTGCCGGAGGATGGTGTTGGGTCTAACTCCTCGGCACCAACTCTGCCCAAACCAAGGGCTTTGCCTCCAGACTATGCAGTGGAGGAAAGTCTATGTCTTCTCCTACCCTGTCCCCTCACCCACACCAGATTTAGGTTTGGGGGCCCCTTTCCAGTCATATCCCTGTTAGCAGATGCATTTGTAGTAACGATCTCCAATTCAGTCCTCTTCCTCCTCCCTCCCTGCCCCAGATTCATACAAGGACAAACCACTTCATTTTTTTAAAAGTACAAATGAAAAAGAAGTAATAGAATGTGGGGAATATACACTGCTAATTCCTGATGTTTTAACGAACTCTTCAGTCTCATCCCTGCACTGAGCAGCCCAGTCAAAGCAGCCACCTTAGGGCAATGCCAGGCTTGTAACTGAATCTCATACAATTTTTTCCGCTGATTTTCTCCATTGCACGTTCGACACAGACTGTGTTCATTGAACACAGCAAGGGGTTTAAGGGCTGTCTTTGGCCACCCACCAACATTTTGTCTGCCCCAAAAGAGAGCCAACAATAATAACCTGGGGAAGGAGAGGGAGGAGGACTATGTGACAGTCTGGAATTGTCCCTGAGTGACTGAACAGGGAATAAGGCTGAAGAAGCAGCTGTGTGAGGGAAGATGGATGGAGGACAAGAGGACAGAGCCACAAAAGCGACAGGGTTAGGTGGAGGAAGACAAACCAACAGGAGAGGGGGTGAGGCACGAGATGCACAACAGCAGCGTGCATGGCACAGCTGGAGCCAAAGCCAAGCTTGGCTTTGATGCTCAGGGGTCCAAAGAACCTCACTTTCAAAGTGTTGCTATGCTGTGGTTCAAACTTTGAAGCCTCTGTAATCAGGGTTGAAATAAATGTTCAAAGTGAAATTTGGTAACATTACTTTACTTCTATTCTTTGGTTCCTGACTAAAGCTAGCCTTAGATGGGGGTCAGGGCATTTTTTTAGGCATATATGCACAGACACACATGACCCCGCACAGAATTGCTTCACGTTCAACCCATCCATCATTTTAGCTGCTTTTTAACAGTTTGTAAATTCCCATTGACGTCGGGAACATCCCTGGAAAGCTTCTGCCCGCCGTTCACGCTTGGATGCCATGGTGATACACATCTCAGAGGCGCTATGCTGCACGCCCCTGTGCTGCATGGGGACCTGCCAGCCCTGCTCGAGCTGCCTCAGGTGCCAAAACTACCCAGCTGAGGAGCTGGAGATGCCACTTGAGCATCGCAAGGGCCATTCCCCAGCGGGATATATTAGCCTGTGTAGACGTTTACACCACCAGTCCCAAAGGATGTCATTATTAGTACGACTACCTCAGATACCCAGCAGATCAATGATCAACAGGTTTAATGTTGGCAAGTCAGCTGTCGGTGCTTTGACAGTGAAGTGAATTAAAACCTGGCTTATCAAATCCACAAGCGATGGGTACTGTGAATGTGCCTAAAACGACTGACTTTGAGAGAAAAGGCTTCTTGTACTCAACCAGGACCATTAGTGGCATAAGGTTTGCTGGCCACAATAGGTCTATGAATGTATCAACCAAACAAAATGCTGCCTGTCCATTATGCCGGCCTTAATCAGCTGGAAGTCACCTTCCTGAATGCCATAAGGAAATGCACCAGCTGGTGTTGCATAGTCTTTCTTCTCTCCAGATAAGACCTTAATCAACAGGACATCTGAGTCCAGGCTTATTTTTCAGGGCCTCATCTATCTCCTTCTCTGACTCATGAGATTATATCCAATGTCAGCGCACTGAAGAGAACAAATTTTATTCCATAGCCGTGAGTTTCGATGCAGTTGATCCTTCAAGCCCAGCACATCCTGCCCAGGCAATGAAAGGGTGAAAGAGTATTTTTTGTCTACAGAATAAAGAAGACCATTTCAATCACCCTTCTCTCCCATGCCTTTTATACTCTGAGTGATGGCAAGGTCACAGGTTGATACTTTTTTCTACTTGGTATGCCTTCATTTCATTTCTACACATCAGCCGCTCAGAAACAGCTAGCAGGAGGCATGCCAGCCCCCAGACACACGGTGATAAGGATTTCAGAGTTCATTAGCTGAAAAAGAAAGTTTAGTGAAAACATGGTTTTGGCTGTCGGAGACAGTGCAGCAACCAGACACAAAGTCTTTGACCATTATCTTCCTAATATTTCCAGCCAGGGAGCCTGTCTGAAATCCTTGACTGGAACAGGCTCTGATTCTTCCAGCTTGGTGCTAGAATATCATCCATGTGAGAGTGACTTTTCTTAGCATGCTTGAAAAGTTCATTGAGAATTTGTTTGCAGTTACCAAACCAGCCATTCCTATTTGCCTCTTGCGTTTCTCTTGCATGAAGAGGTTGTCAAGCAACTTCATTCAAAAATAGAGGGAGATTAAGGCAGAGGGTAATTTACCTGCAGAACCAGGCTGCAAAACCATGATTATCAATGCACCTGGAGCCTCAAACCATGTGGGCCCTCGACAGAGGGGACTGGGAACTCAACGCTGCTCTCCTCATGGGCTCTTATTGTATCATGGAGTCACTGGAACTGATAACTTGGACTGCCTGGGTCAATGCTTCGATACCAGCGATGGCATAACTCTACGTCAATCTCTTGACATGAAAGCATTGCACAAAGAGCCTCATGTGTAATATATATAAGAAATATCTATAAGAAATATGCACTCCTGCTTGTCTCATCCATAATCCCACTTCTTGTCTTGATTTCTTTTCTTTCCCTTTTACATATTCGGGGGTTGGACTAGATGACCTCTAGGGGTCCCTTCCAACCCAAAACATTCTATGATTCTGTGATATTTTTGCAAACACTTTGAACTTCATAAGAATGAAGTGCCAGTTCTATATGCAATCTTTCTGTCCTGTCTGGAATCTCTTGAACTATGGGTTACAGGCATTAAAGGAGGAGAGGCAGGAGCACCAGGGAGTTATGCACGCATGTCTGAGCTATGCCTTCACTGCCATCAGAGTCCCCGTCACTGCCATTCCTATTGCCTCTGTCTCTTGTCCGAAAATCAACTCATGCAACACCAAAAGCCGCGTATGGACGCTGGTCATCCTTTCTGCCCCCAGAACTGGGCAGCATCTGTTCACTTGCCTTTGCAATACATAGGTAGACTAAAGCAGTTGGTAGGCTGATCATTGCCACCCTTTGCCTTCTGCTAGGTGCTCTTTGGTTTGTAAATGTCTTGTGCAAAAGGGGACATTGAGAGAACATTTCCTTAAAGCTGTCCTCCCAGCAACAGCCTTGGAGAGCTTGTGCATTCCTCTTGCTGAACATTAGGATGGCATCACCTCAGGCTCACTGGCCTGTGTAAGCGGAGCCCAAAAACATTGGATGGCAGAGCCACAGCTCTTCTGCCCTGTTCCTAATTCAGCCAAAAGCATGGTGGCGGGATGAAAGCAAATCTATTCAGGGATTATTCCAGGGCTGCTGAAACCCAGCCCACCATCGTGCATTGGTCAGACGCTGTTCACCTCTCAGTCCCTCCTTGTATCAATCCACCTATCTGTTAGAGGAGATTGTAATAACCAGCTGCCTCAGACGGTGTTTTGAAGCTAAGCACTTGCAAATGCTTGAAGATATTTGGATTAAAGACAGGCTAAATAAAAGCTGATATGAGAAGTAAAGCTTATAATGTGCAGTAAGAGGAGGGGCTAGATTTCAGGTTTGTCACTGGGCTTTAAATCATAACTTTTCTTTTGAATAATAATGTAAACCCATAAGACCTTTGTTACCAAGAGGCACCATAATGAGCATTTTGCATTGAAATCAAATAGTTTCTTTTAAAAATACTTGAGCTCGCTTTAAGCTGTCCTTAGTCAAATGTTTAACCCCAGATCAGAACTTGAACTATTGCTGTTTGCCTTAAAATGTTAAGCATCAGTATAAAACTGAACCACAAATAAACTCCTTTTGAGCATTGCAGAATCCACGGACACAACAATTGGAAAGCCAATTGTTAAACAAGCAAGTACTCTCCTAATCATAACAAAAAGAGAGTGCCATAACACAAGGCGAAAATAACCAGAAAGCAAACAGAACACACCATTGATTGAGTCCTTCATTATCTAGGATAGCTTTTAATGGAGGAACCTGCGTGTGTGTCATTGCTCTTATCTCTCCAAAGGCAGTATGCACACACTGTAAAAATCAGTCTCTTCATTTTCTGCTTGAAAAGATCATTGTAAAAAAAAAGTGTCAGGGAGTGGAGGTCATGCTGATTTATTGGCAATTAAACCTGCAGGATTTCTGCACTCCTTTCAAAACAAAGTGTCTCTGGGTAATTCAGCCTGGCAGATTACGTAGCGGGCTATCTACTAAGAGGCATGAATCTTTTTGTTTGTGCACAACAGAAACAATTGACTTGGTCTTATTTAGGAAATTGCTACTATTTTCTGTAAGGTATTTGTATTACCCATGAAGAGAAGGAGGTAAGTTATCTCTTAAAAATGCAAGATTCTTTCCAATAGTACAAATACAGGTTTTATTCCTCATCCATTGTTGAGGGTAGCAAGTCTACAGATAAACGCCCTCCTGCTTAAGAGTAAATAGATGACGGTGCTAAATAATAATCCAAATGCATTGCTAAGGAAGATCGCATTTGGTTTCACTCCATGGTTGATTTATCTGTTCTTGAGGAGGTACTTCTGCATGAGCTTTCAAACCAGGCTGCGTCGGCCTGGTCTCTCGGTGATGATTTTCCAGATGTATCATTTAGAAGCCTGAAAAAAAAATGCCGCCCTTAAGTGACATAGCTAAACTGGCAAAATGTTCGCTATTCTGTTTCAGCAGAACCATCTCATGCAGGCTTGGGCTTACACCGTTTTCTGAGCTAGCAGAAGCTATACCAAACAACCAGATGCAGGTATGATTGATACTCCCACCCAAAGTGTTTCCTAGCACAGCAATAATCTCAAACTCTTTCTAACACAGACACCTTCTTAGCTTTGTAAACAGTTTTGGATATCCAGTATCACAGAGTCCTAATGCTTTGATGGTGATTCAACACATGTATTTCAGTTCTTGGATAAGCAACCCATGGTGCAGGAGGGATACTGCAACCAGCACTGAACACCTTCCCAGTCAGTGCAGTGACTTTGGTTGTATGGTTGGGAAAGCACCTAATCATTAATTTTGCCGGATAATATCGCCCCTAAGACTTCCTTTAAAT
>NW_009258621.1:2741273-2746036 GCF_000687185.1 Egretta garzetta
ACCTGTTAAGTGGGAAAGAAAAAAGCAGAGAGCATACTCAGTCCCTAAAATGAGGGACTTTGGACCTGTCTGTGTATAGCTACAACCAGATCTTAACAAGAACTTCAGCACCAAGTCCCGTTTAGGACATAGAAGAGATGAGAGAGAGCGCAAATGTGGCAGGTGGCAGGAAGGTGGGAGAAGAAATGCTGTGAATCACAAACTGAACAGTATCCCTCGTGGCTTTGCCTAGGGCGAGGGAAGAGATCAAACGCTAAACCAGCCCTGTGGTAGGACAGACAAAAGCGGGAGACATTCCCAGACAGAAACTGCAGGCAGAAAGTTATGGTGTGGGAGCTGAGTAAGCAGACACACCACACTGGAGAAATGGGAAGTCCCTTTGAAGTTATTCCTTCAAACAAGTTGCCAATGCAAATCGGAGGTGCTGCTTGCAACACAAAGTCCTAGGAGAAGCCGGCATCCAACCAGTGCTGGGCTGGGATTTCTCTCACAGCATCCCTGGGCAGAAACAAGGACTAGCCAGAGCCTGCGAGCAGCACCCTGGTTTGCTCCACTGGGGGAGACACCACCATTCACAGAATCACAGAATCACAGAAAGGCAAGTGTTGGAAGGGACCCCGGGAGATCATCTGGTCCAACCCCCCTGCTAAAGCAGGTTCACCTAGAGCATGTTACACAGGACATCGTCCAGGAGAGCTTTGAATATCTCCAGAGAAGGAGACTCCACAACTCCCCTGGGCAGCCTGTTCCGGTGCTCTGTCACCCTCAAAGTAAAGAAGTTTTTCCTGGGTGGATTAACCTGACAAACTCTTCTTATGCCGGCTTTCCGCAGGGTGATACACCAGTTGTAGGTCACTGGGATCAAAGTGCCTGTGGTTTCACGATGCAAAGTGCTGAGGCACTAGGAAGCCCCACTGACCATTCACACGTGTGGCAGAAATCCCAGCACAGAAACTGGGGCTCGCTGGATCTCATATCACATGTCCACACCACTGGACCCCCAGTACTTGCCCTTCTGCTTTTTAGCAGTTCCTTTCTTGCCCTTCCCTGCTCTCCATGCTCCTAGGTCTCACCTAAGAGCACCGATCATGGGTTGTACTTCAGAGGACAGGATGGGTGACTGGCTTGAGTAAGGAGGTGCTTTCATGGTGCTGGGTGGCAGGGGTTGGGTCTGGCTGATACGGCCCTGGGAGAGGCCCTGCTCTGCCCTCTCCTCTCAGGAGAGGCAGACTGCAACGGCTGGGAGGCAGGTTTCATCTTCCCAGGGGCTTCGTCCTCCATGTACCAGGTCTAGATGACCATTCCTTCTGCCTGGGGAAAGCCTTATCCCATGATGCATGTATAAATGCCATCTACCATCAACACCTCAGATCAAAATAAGAGAGCAGGTCTGAAGATTTTGACCCTGGCATGGGAGAAGTGGAAGGGCCTATTTTCTGCCCAGAGGAGAAAAAAAAAACAAAACCAAACCACTTCTTTTTTGGGTTGGGTTGTTGTTTTTCTTTTTGGCTTGCATTTCACCACCTGTGTTGAGCGCAAGACAGGCAGAGCCGTGACTGCGCCCTGAAGGGGAGAGGACAGCCAGCCTCTGGCAGAAACCATGCAGGAGCCGGGAAGGAGAGCTGCAGTGACGAGAGCCTTGGCAAACAGGCACGGCGCGTCCTTGAGCAGGCAGCACCTTCAAGGGCAGCCCTGGAGCCGGGCCAGGAGGCACCAGCAGCCTCTGCTGAGTCTGACTTGGCCCTGAGCAGGGGGTGACAAGGGTAGGGGTGGAGGGCACCTCCTGCCACCTCCTCAGCACCTGCCTCTGCCTCTGGAGCCCATCTTCCCCAGGCCTCCTGCCTTGGGGGACTGCAGGAGGTGTGGCGTGGACAATCCCGGGCAGCCGTACAGAGGGCCGTGGGGTAGCACCATGACTAAGGTCTGTCCTGCCTTTTTTAAAGGTCTGCGTTGGGAAGTAGCACCACGTCCTTGTCATATTTGTTGGATGAGTTCTGCTTTGTTGGGCTGCTGGTTTGCTGTAGGTTTCCTTCAGCAGCTCTGGTGCTTGTCCTGTGTGCAGTAGAAAGCAGAGATGGAGCGAGAGGGAGACCAAGGCGGTGGGTGGGCTTGGGCTGCCAGCAGCCACAGGCCTCCACTGTGGGATGGGGTAAATTGCAGGAAAGAATGGTTTAATCCTTTCAATCTGAAATCTGGGAGCAAGCAGCTTTCAGGGATTTTGCACAAAGCAGCCTGGCAGGGCGTCCTCCACGCTGTGGCTCTCCAGCTTCTCAGGGGATGGGCAGGACAACACCGGCGGCCTTGGCTCCATCTGATACCAGTGCCCCCATCCCTCCACCAGCTGCTCCCTCTTGCTCTCATGAATCACATGCAGGGTTTAGCAGGCAAAACGGATCACAGTAAGGAAGCAGGGATCAAACTCAGCGCAGACACTGAACAGAGACAAGCGCAGGTTCCTCGATGATCTGGCAGCTGCCTGGGCACTAAAGTGAAGGCATCCTGATGCTGGCCGAGGTCGCTAGTCAGGAGCCAGTACAGGCAGAGCAGGCAAACACCAGGGGTGGTGTGAGTATCCCCACGATGACCCAAAAAGGCCTGTGGTGGAGGACAGTGCCTGCCCATTCATGAAGGGTGTGTACCCTTCTTTCCGGCTGTGTGTTTGCCGGGGACCAGGAGAGCTTGGAGCCCTGGCGTGCCTCAGCTCCTGCGTGAGCTGCCAACGCAGATCCGGGCCGCTGCTGAACTCAGGCTGAAAATGAAGCATCGCCCTGGGGTGCAAACAGTGCTCCAGCAGGAACGCACTGGTTTTTGCAGGGTTGCTCCTGGGGGCTGTGGATGGCGGGAAAGTGACCACCCTTGAGGAGCGACCCCTGGCATCGCTGTAACGCTAGGGGTGCTGAGTCACGTATCCGTGGCACCTGCCTGTCCTGTACCCGCTACCCAACCTGGCAATGCCCGCTCAAAATGCTCTGCACCCCAACTAAGCTGGGTCAGCTCCGTGTCCTCCAACATGGCACGGACGAGTTGCTGCAGATTTGCAGCTACTCATGCACCTCTAGAAGACAGAATTCTGCCTACGATGCGTTACTGAGATGGGAAAGCTGAAGCCTGTCTAGGGGTTGTGCTGGGCTTTCTTTTGTTCCCCCTCCCGAAATGCGCTGCTGCAGCCACTGGTGACTTCAGAGGGAGCGGAAAAGTGAAGGCGCCTCTGGCTGGTGTTGGAGGTAAGGGCCTGATGCGGAAGGCACTCCAGAAAGCTTCAAATCTTGGTTACTGCCTTTATTGATAAGGAGTTGCTGGATTTTTAACAACATAGTATGACTTAAAGCCCAAAAAACCTATTGCAGGCCTGTTGAGCAATAGAGGACGGAGGATGATAAAGGTGACAGTGTTCTTCAGGAGATATAGAAACATTTTATTTCACTTCAAGTGCTGTGCTACACCCTGGTTTAAATAAAATGCCTGTTCAAAGGCCAAGTTTTATTTTTTGTTTCCATGAGGCGGTGGCGACTTCAGGGCACTTTCAGCTTTTATCTTTCTAGGTTTTGTTTGGTTTGGGGTGGTTTTTCTTCCACTAAAATAGGAAGGGTGAGAGGGCGTACGTTCCTACTGAACTCAGATTGCATCTTTAAAAGGGTAAAGGGAAAAATCCGTGAGTGACTCTGCTTTAAAGGCCAGGGTGTAAACGCAATCAAGGGGTGAGAATGGATACCACCCTCGGTGGCTCACGCCAAACCTTTCCCGAATGGATCTGGGCGGGATTCAAATGTCTCTCTTTCAGGTTGCCGCCCAGTGGGCAAAGGCAAAGCAACACACCCTGATTCCAACAGGCGAACGACACACACAGCTTGGCCCCCGCTCCCCCACCGCTGAGGTGCGGTAGCTATCAGGGCAAGCTGCAGCACACGTTTTCTGGGATGGGAATTTAGGCAAAAGAGCCTCTTATGGGCAAGGCGTTGCTGGTACCGGGAGCGCTAGGTCTGTTTTTAATGGTTTAGGAATGGAGGGTGCTCTCAGCATTAGATGGCTTTAGTAATACATAATTAATATAAGTGCACTTCGGTCGCCCGCCAAGAGGGTAGGAAGGGCCCAGATAACTTCTGGAGCTGTACAGGAAAAAAAAAAAAAGAAACGGTTGAATGAAGTATAATGTATTGAATCAGTGGAAATTCCGTAGGAGAAAAATGAAAGTTGCTGAGAAGAATTTTTTCTGGTCAAAACTGTGCTGTTGGACTCTTTCTGAAGCTGGTTGTGCTTCGCGGGGTAGGAGAAGGAGCCTGAACGTGCCAGGCTGAGCCTCCCTGCCGCTGGGTTCGGTCCTCTGGGAAAGTGTTCTGCCCGCTGCAACCCTGGGCCGGATACATCCTCACTGTTAAAAAAAAAACCCAAGAGGTTGTTCTCTGAACTGATATCAAATTAAAAAAAGAAAACAAAACCAAAAACCAACCCAACAACTGGTTCCTGCTAATGTGGAGTTGGGGAATTTCCTTGAAACACTTTCCCATCCTCCCTGATAAATAAAATTACTGCAATGCATCATGAGGCAGGCGAAAGCCAAGCATCCTTCAGAAAGGCCAGGAACCCTCGGAAGGGCAAATAAACTTTTTCGCAGCGGCAGGTGAGCCGCAAAAGAGGATTTCTCCCCCTCACACACACGCCCCTCTCCGAAGTGACTTTTCCGAGGCCCTCTTTCTTAGGCTGTAAACTGGAAAGCGTACGCAGGGCTTGTAAAAACCCCCGCTAAGCTAACAGAAAAGTTCTTG
>NW_009258621.1:2747003-2748373 GCF_000687185.1 Egretta garzetta
AGCGCGGCCCCTCCGCGCCCCTCGCCCCCGGGTCCCCGCCAAGGGAACCCGCAAGCCATTTATTGAACTGAATAACCCCGCTTGGGGGCCTTGTGCCCCTGTCCCCAAATGGGTGGGAAGCCCCCAGGGGGTGTGCAAAGGGTTGCAGAGGTGAGGGAGGGAGCGGGAAACGCCTTGGGTGGGGATGCCCGCATTTTTGAGGTAAAAAAAAAAAAACAAAAAAACACAAACCTGGGAAGAGCTCAGGAGGTGCTCGAGGCCAGGCTGGGAGCTGCACGTGGCCCTTGGGAGTTTTCCCGGTTTTTTTTTCTGGGGTTTTTTTGGTGGAGTTGGGCAGCCGAGCACGCGGGCGGCTGAGGAGCAGCGCCTGCCCGGGCGCACGAGTGCTCCGGCTCTCCCCGGTTATATGGGAGCGGGAACCGGCTTTTGTTCGTGAAGATTCGGGTTCTGAGAAGGCCCAGACAAAAGAGTAAAGAGGACAAAGAGTAAAACCAGAAAATAAGGAGTAACCTTCAGCGGGGCCTGGCAAACTCACCTCCCCGCCTCGGTGCCTGCCTAGGGGTGGGCGCGATAGCCAAATGTGAAGTTAAAAACGCTGAATTGTGTTGGTCCTGAACGCTGTGACGGTAACTCGATTAGGTTCGTGGCTAACCTGTGAAATCAAGGTAATTTTCTGTATAATATACTACATACATACACCCCCACACCCCCCCAGATCTTGTTATTGGTGCGCTTGCATTTAGGTGGACTTTGGTAACGGTTGTGTTGTAATATATTGACACGTGAATCATTTAACTTCTGCTGTGTTTCTTGGTTTGGGGTCTTTTTACCCTCCTAGGAGCCTGGTGTGATGCTACATCTATGCCAGAAAAGTTAAGCTGGCGTTAATCTTATCTCAGAAAACTGGAACTAGTTTGCAGTTGGGTTTTTTTGTTGTGGTTTTTTTTTTTTTTCTCCTTGGCAGGTGCCAAGTCACATTTCCCAAACTCTGCAGAACATAGTTGGACACATCAACTCTGAGCTGAAAGCTATATAGTAGCAATTAACAGGGCGCAGAGCTTGAGCTAATGAACTTAGCCGAGTGCCAGGGTATGTTATTTCTGAGCTGGGCCGCGTGCTGCCGCCCCAGCGGTTTGGCTTCTGCTGGGGGCTCGCTTGTGTCCCACTGTGTGGCTTGGGTGTTGTAGAAATACAGAGGAGACGGTAATTCTCACTTTGTATGCGCCCCAGCGGTTTGGCTTCTGCTGGGGGCTCGCTTGTGTCCCACTGTGTGGCTTGGGTGTCGTAGAAATAGGGAGGAGACGGTAATTCTCACTTTGTATGTTTGAGTTGCCTGAAATACATACAGGACTTAGTTCTGTCTCCTTAGT
>NW_009258621.1:2751121-2756478 GCF_000687185.1 Egretta garzetta
CAGCGGTTTGGCTTCTGCTGGGGGCTCGCTTGTGTCCCACTGTGTGGCTTGGGTGTCGTAGAAATAGGGAGGAGACGGTAATTCTCACTTTGTATGTTTGAGTTGCCTGAAATACATACAGGACTTAGTTCTGTCTCCTTAGTCTTCCCCTTCCCCCCCCCCCTCAACGCCCCACAAACCGAGCGATGCCGCTTGCAGGGGGGGGTGGAGATGCTGCGTTGGCTCCAGCTGCGGCGCAGCCCCGCGGAGGAGCAGGGGGCTGGAGGGAGCTGGAGGCACCGACTCCATATCGCGACAGGCGCGCGGCCCTGAGTGCACTCGGGGACCTTGCTGGAATAAAACTCGGCTGGTGTCTTCGTTGTCAGCGTCTTGACCAGAGGATGAAGTTGTGTGACCTCTCTGGGTGCTGCCACCGAGGCTGTGCTGAAGGAGCTCCGCAGGGATTTCTTGGCCCAGAAGTAAGGTTTTTATTCTTTTTTTATCCAGAAGGGACAACAAGCAAGGAGCGTGCTGCCTCAACAGCTCCAACCGCCACAGGTTTTCTGCTTGAGGAGCCTTCCCGTGTCCTCTGGGGATGGAAGGCGCCAGCATTGCCAGCAACTATCTCAGTGTCAGGATGTGCCAGTCCAGTAAGTAATGGAGCAGACGCAGGGATGTGTAATGGTCCCGTTGGACTAGAAAAAGGGCTGCCTGGCCAGCGGCTGTAGTGCCCAGGAAGGAAGACAGAGGCTTAGGGACACGTCAAGCTCATTTTTTACCATCTCTATTAACCATAGGCTCTGCCCGCTCAATGCTGTCGGCTCGAAAACCTGACACGTTGAGCAAAGCCAAACTCTTCTGGTGAACGAGATCGTTTGGCCCCTGACGATGCTGTGTATGGATTTAGTTTAAACCGATGAGAAAGCGATGCAGTTCTTGCACGGGAGCATTGGTTCCTGTAAAATCAGTGGAAGTTTTGATGCCGGTTTCACTAGCGTTGTAATTCCACCTTCCTCCCCTGTCGTCGTTCTTTGGCTTCTCATTGTTGGGGTTAAAAGGAGCTGGTATTTACGGGAGGAAATATCCCAGGCACTCAGAAGATTTCTTCCAAATACAGGTTCGTGTTACCTTATCAGAACGAGCCGGACGGCAGGATTATGGCCGGCGGGGTGACAGAAAGCAGGAGCGACGGTGTGCCCGCAGCCGCCGCGGCTGCTGCGCATCTCTTGCGCCGTTCCCTTCGACGGGGTGGTCTTACTGCACCGCCGCGGGGCAAAACGAGCGGTGTGAGGTACAGCTTTCCTCTCCGGGCTGCGAGTCAGCGCAAAAGCAGCCTTTAGTCCCCGTAAGTAAAGGCTGTCAGCGGCAGGGGTGCGCACGCGCTACCTTTTAGCACAGGTGTAAATTCTGTCCCTTCTATTCCATTTGGCTCCTTGAGTTTTCTTTTTATGGCTGTGGCTGTTCCTCCCCCCTCCCGTTAATGAGCTGTACGGTGTATAAGCTCATATATAGTATACATAGTATCCTATATATATATATATAGTATATATAAGCTCATACTGCACTGATTGTAACTTTTTTTTGAGGGAAGTAGATGGAGGCAGCAAGTGCCTCATCCTCGCGCGCGTGTGCCTCGCCGCTCGACAACTGAAATGGTGTTGGGCAACTTCCTGCGCCCAGACGCCGCTGTCAGCGGCACTCGGTGACTCACGTCAGCACGCGGCTTCGTCTCTCGACAAGTGCACGCTTGCAGGCTGCAAACCTCATCCACATCCCAAGCGCAGCAACCGAAAGGGTCGGCTTGGGTGCCTGTGGTGAGTCTCTTCCCAGATCCAGCAGCTTCCTTGGCTCCCAGAGAAGACACCCACAAGTAAAACAAGAAAACCCGGAGATGCTGCTTCACTTCTTTTTTTCTGGCAGGGGCTTTCTGCGTGATAGGTGTTTATTCGTTCCCTGTCATACTTCATGTGCCCTCTGACTTCGCGCACGCTGTGTGATGATGAAGTCTCCATCCCGTCCTCACCATGCAGGGTTAGAAGCGCACAGCGATGCTCCGGGGTACTTGCAAAATGCAGTTTTAAGTCAGCAAGTGGGAGACAGCTCGCCCATTCTCTGGTAATAAATTACGTCGTACGGAAGAAGTGCTGTCTGATGCCAGCCAGCGTCTTTACGACCCCTGGCGCTCTGCCTCCTCCCTGTAAAACATTACGGCCGTGGAAGCAGGAGGGTTGGGTCGTACTTGCTTTTGGAGAGCGCTTGATGGGTGCTCCTTGGTGCTGAGTGCCCAGGGGTTTGCGTGGACGGCAGCCGGGAAAATTGGCTGCTGTGTCTGGGGTAGAAATACCTGTGTTACTGAACGGCTACTCGGGTACCAGGACCATTATAAGAAAAGCCCAGAGTTTGTGCAGATAAGGAGATTATACCAAAAGTCAGTGATGTGGATTGTGAAATTTCTTTTTTTTTTTTTTTTTTTCCCCCCTTGTTTGTCCAAATTTTTTTCTGTTATGTTCAAACTAGACTTAGAGCTCCCTACTTTCTCCTCAAAGGTGGTTAGGGACTCCATTGGCGGCTGCTGCAGCTGCAGAAATCACGCACACACACCCCTCCCCGCTCTTCTGCACCCTCTGTAAGGATTAGATGATAAATTGCGAATGTTTTCATCCAGTTCCTGCTGGCTGAAAGTGCGTCCAAATTTTTTTCTGTTATGTTCAAACTAGACTTAGAGCTCCCTACTTTCTCCTCAAAGGTGGTTAGGGACTCCATTGGCGGCTGCTGCAGCTGCAGAAATCACGCACACACACCCCTCCCCGCTCTTCTGCACCCTCTGTAAGGATTAGATGATAAATTGCGAATGTTTTCATCCAGTTCCTGCTGGCTGAAAATCCCAATATGGTTTGCTCGGGTCAGCGGTACCCATGTACGTCGGCTGCCTTGCAGGCTGGCAGTTGTGGTCGAAGGTGGCTGACGCCGCTTCTCTGATCTTGCTAACGGGATGGGCTTGAAACGCAGGGCTGGGCTGAGATCAGGTCTGCAGCCTCCAGCTGCGGCGCTCGCGGCCGTGCGCGGGCGTTCCCCTTCGGCCGGCGACAAACCTGGTCTCTGCGTTACAGCCACAGACTGCGCGCCTCCGTGTGCCTTTGAACGGCAGCGTTGGGTTACCTTCGACTTTATCGGCGTGACCGTGTTTTTTCATCTGTTAATTGATGTACAGGTGGTATGCGGGTGGCACTGCTTGATCCTCGTGTTATTTTGCTTATGCGTCGGGGGTGTCCCACCAGCGTGCCTCGTACGAATTGCCATCGTGCTTTTATTGTGGACTTCATGGTGTGTGACTGGATGTATTCCCGAAGCCCACCTCCTGGAGCAGCTTATCCTGATGCCATGCTCAGGCTTTTTTTTCTTCTCTCAGATTATTTGCAGTGCATTCCTATCTTGCAGTTTGTAGCTACTTTCCCGGTTCATGTGCGGACCCCTGCTTGCTTCCTTTTTAACACTCACTGGATTGCATTGTGCTTGGATTTGGGGTGAGTGTATGGGTCGCCTAGAAGCTAATTACTGGATGCAGAGAGAGCTCAGCAGCTGGAAAACTTACAAAAAGTAGAGCTGAGTGAGTGGGAGCTGGGAAGCTTGCTGCCAAGCAGCAGCAATTGCTCGTCCCTTGCCCTCTGGTCTGTGAGGACCATCACCAGACCAGTTACCAGCCAGTTCGGTTTGGTTTAGGGATGTTGAGTAGTCAAAAGTATGAGCTGGTATGCTTTGGGGCTTTTGACCATGCCGTATGAGAAGCATTGGGTGGCATCTTGGACTTTGATGGTTCAGTTTTGCTAGCACGGGTGCCTTTCTTCCATGTTTGGGGAAACTTGTATCTCCTGTAGCCTTCCATCTGAAGGTGTCCCTACAGGCCCTGTGTGATTAAACTGGGCCATTTTTCTATGCGAGAAACTTGCTTGGCCCAGTTGTGGGGTCACCATATAGAAGAAAAGATAATTTTATGCCACAGCCATAATGAGCAGAGGGATTACGCTGATACAAAGTAGCTTTGAAACAGAAAGCCAAGTTCAACAGTTGTGGAGTAAAAATAAGAGCAAGTTGGCCAGGGAGGTCAGTGTGGTGAAGAGCATCGCTTTGCCGTGCCCGAGGCTCTGGAGGAAAACCTGTGCTTAGGGAGCAGGAGATGGGACCCAGCCGTTGGTGACAGCTTCACCATCACGAAGTTGTACCGATAACGTGGTGGCGGCTTTGTGGTACAGCGCCAATGGTGCTTTTAAATTAAATCTTGCGTAAGGGTCACTTGAGGCGAAGCTTCAGATTGTTGGTTTTTCAGCTGAAAATCGTGAGTTCTGGTACTTTAAGGCTGAAGAAGGCAGGAAAGCTGGATGGAAGAGATAGCATTATGTCTTCTAGTGTTGGTAAATTGGTACTGACACCAGCTGAAATGTCGCTATATTCACTTCTGTTCCAAGAGGATGGTAGAGAAACACATGGAAAGGTTACCCTGGAAAGGGAATTAGCATCAGAATTATTTTGTAAGGCATTTGCTCAAATGGCTCACTTGTGAACATGTCAATGGCTTACATTTTTTTGCATTTTAGTCCATTTAGCAAGCCGTGTACTGAATTTAAGGAACGTGACCTGAAGGCATCTTTTGAAAAGCTACTATTGACAGAAAAGCATTTTTCTTAAAAGTACTTGCCCCGCTTTCTGTGACACCAAGGGTTTTTCTTAATAGTTCAGATATCACTAGTGGGATTTTTTTTTGTTGTTGTTTGCTTTTTTTATCACTTCCCAATTTCTCTGTTGTACTCGGACTGTTTTCATGTGCGTGTTTTAAATCTGAGGCACAGGGAACCCCCGTCCAACAGTGACTGCAGCCTTTGGGAAGGCTTCACGATTGCAAAATCTCTGTAGGCAGCACTGGAATAAAGGGCCCAGAGGCGCTGGGGCTGTGCGCAGGGGCTGGATGGGGGTCTGGACCTGGATGAGTTTATCTATCATTTTCACTTCAGATATTTATTTCAATCACAAACCCACTTGTGTGTGTTTTATATGTGTACTTTATTAAAAAAATGAAAACTTTTTTCATAAAAGTTAGATCTCAGATGAATTCTCTCTCACTCCCTGCCCTTCCCTGGGCTATGATAAGGGTTTATTACCTTCCCTTTTTAAATTTTGCAGCATTTCTTAACCTTTCCTAATATTGGACCTTTTCATTGGTTTTCATTGCCATGGTGGTGTGGATTTTTGGGTTTTTTTTTTTGGGGGGGGGGGTTGGTGTTGTGTGGGTTTTTTTCTGAAAACTTACTTAAGTTTTGGTAACTTAAGTAGTTTAGTAGTTTGGTAGTAAGGTGGCTATGGGAAAGCTAAAAAAAGATTTGATG
>NW_009258621.1:2756872-2763952 GCF_000687185.1 Egretta garzetta
GTTTTTATTGGCATTGGGGGGGGGTTTTTTGGGTTTTTTTTTTTGGGGGGGGGGGTTGGTTTTTTTTTAATTTTCCCTCCTTTTGCGAGCCAAGAGCATGAAGGGCCCCATCTGCAGTGGGTGCTGCCCTGGGGGAGCATCTCTGGGTGCCTTTTGTCACTGAGGGGTGCAGCTGCCCCTTCTTCTCCTCTGCAGACAACGGGTCCCGGCTCGCCGAAATCTATGGCCGAGAGGCGGTTTTGTCCCTGGGAGACCGTAATGCCTTTAGTTGTCTTGGATACGTGACATCATATAGTGTTGTAATCAAATATAGGCCTTTTGCAGGGCTGGGGGGGTGGGTTCAGGCTGACCTTCAGCCCACCAAACCGCCCATGTGAGGTGGGTAGGGGATGGAGCAGGGCAGCCCGAGACAAAGGAGATGAGGGAGGGGGGGAAAGGTTAAATTAATGGGGGAAAAACGCTCTGGTGTCGTGCTTTTAATGCTCCCGGTCAAGCAGATGTGGTGCTTTTTATTGATGGGTTTTTACTAGTTGTGCCAAGATTTTGTTGTTGTTGTTGTTGCTCTTCCCTCTAATGCAAAAAAACTTGTGCTGTCCTATGCTGTCTTGAAAGTTTATTGCAAACTTCTGTAGGTGAGTGGTGACAGTCATTTATTTGTGTAATTTTGTGCTGGTTTAGCAACACAACACTTACATTGATGTGTTTAAGTCAGGACAATCCCTGGTGTCAATATGCTTCCCACAAATGCAAGGGAATATGAAAAATCAATAGAAGAGTTTGCTATTGGTACAGCTGCTTGTATGCAAAGGCACATACCAACCTTCTAAAATATTCTCTCGCAACCTGTCTATGTTAGTACAAAAGTTGTCTGTAGAGCACAAATTGCCCCAGCTCGGTAACTAAGGCTGCATGCCCTGAGCTTGTTGCAGAGAGTGTGGTTGCAGAGCTGCTCTTGGTAATGTGATATGACTAAAAATCTCTTCTCCTGGATTAGAATCTTATTCTACTCCTCAGACTTAGACAATGCATGGTAAGATTTTTTTTTTTTTAAATTTTTGTTTTTTAAATCTGGAGGGAAATTACTGCACTGTTAGTGGGTTGCAGGTCTTCCCGCTATTAGCGGCAGTGACCTAGTTGCTTGGATGGTCCTACAGAAATAAAGAGGAACGTTTGGTTGTAGAGAAGGTTGTCCTAACCTGGGACACTGATGTGCAGATGCCACACGGCACCTTTCATCTGATGCCATTGGAGAATGAAGAAGGGTCCAGCAGCAGCAGCTCTTCTCACGTGCTCACTTGGCATGGATGAGGTCTGCAGTGTCTTTTAATGAAAAGGCTGAATTCTTTCTCATCAGGTCAGTGAGTGCACCGTTTCCTGCAACGCTGCTGGTTTTGGAGAAGGTCACTTTTGGTGGGACAGAGGTATCTGCTATGGCTTTGCCCCCTGGACTTGAACTCTGCTGGAGCTGAGACTTCTTCATGAAGGGTTGCTGCAAGAAAAGCGTGCTTCCCTGCTTGCCTGAGGATATGCCCAAGCCCACTCCTAGTTTTGCTAAAGCAGCTTTGTCTTCATAAAATTAATAAAATTCTCATACATTAAAATACTTGTTTCTGTGGCAGAACACAGTGGTGCTCAATGTCTTCCATCAAAATGAAGTCGTAGCTGGGGGAATACAAACCTGGTTTAACCCCAGATGTGCTTCCCTAGGCTGAGGACCTTTCATCCCCCATAACCTTTCCCAAACTTAGCTCTTCGGTGAGTTTGAAAGAAGACTGCAAAATTTATCTTGTCTCACGACGTTGAGTCTCCTCCGATCTGTTAGGGCTTCTCTGAACCTGATTGCCCCCTGAATACACCTGCAACCTTAATCAGCCCCTTTGGACCTGGGCTGTGCTGTCCGGGTAGCGAATGGCCTGGGACAGCAGGGCTTCACTGGGCTGGACCGGCGTTTGTTATTTCCATGCGCTCTTGAGCGATGCCAGAATCACAAGACTGCTGGACAGGAGGTAGTCTCTCTCACTCTAGCTTTCATTTGGGCAACCTCAGTTGACTTTGCAGCCTTTTAATCTTCTTACTCTAGAATCATAGTCCTCTGTGTATAATTACCATGCAAAATAATGTGCACCTCTGCTGCAGTACTTTCTATTTGAGGAGTAGATGTTTTGGCTGGCTTTTCTTTTGAAGGTGCTTTCAGGAGATAGGTGCTTGAGTTCCTTAGGGTTTGGATGTGTGATGCTCTTTGGCTTTGAAGGCTTCATCTTTCAGTTCCAAGTGTTAATACTACTTAACAGCAGCATGCTGTGTTACTGCGTACTTATTGATAAGGCAAAGCACATGGGACCAAGCGTAAATTGTTGTACGTTTTTTAGAGGTGTGCTTAAAGCACGTTGTTTCTGCATTTGCACGGCTGGAGTTGCCTTGCGGCTCTGCTTGCAGGGCTAGGGCTGTCCCTGTGGGAATTGCAGCCAGTCTCTGGGCATTCAACGCGCCAGCCGGCGAGGTCGGTTAAATGGTTGCCTCCTGCCATCCTCTTCCCGTAAGAAGTGGCTCTGGGAGAGCCAGAGGAGAGGGACAGGGAGCACGTCTCGGCAGCTGAGCAGGTACATTGTCATTTGGAGATGGTTTTCTCACAAGGCTTTCGCTGCCCCTGGAGTAGCTGAAGAGGCAGGGAAGGTGGTGGTGAGGGAATGAAGGAGTGGAAGATGAGTTTCACTGAGTGGCCTCGCAATGATCACGGGTACTCTTAACCTTGCCTTTCTCCTAGGTTTCCCTCTCCCCTCCCTCCCTGTTTCACGTCAGTGCTGCTAATTCAGCTTGGGTGGGAGCACTGTGGAGAGCAAGTCCTCACCGCTACCTCTAACCTTGTTTGCATTGACCCTTCTAGCCAGTAACAGTGAGAAACAGTAGGAAAAAATCTGAGAGTCCAAGTGTTTTATCATGACGTCTGCACTGGAGAGCTTTGTGCTCTTTTCTCAGCCTCGGCCCTCCTTGCTCTTGCTGTGGCTTTCCTGCTGGCTCATCCCTGTCCACAAAACCCTGCTAGCTTACAGCAAAGTTGGCTTTGGTGACCCTTATATAAAATATTAAACCCCAAACATTGGGAGCGGTAGTCTTGAAAATGACAACTTAGAAGCTGTGTTTTCACAGTCCCATCTGCTTATGGCCAAGCAGAGCACACATGGAAAAAAAGAAATTGTAAATCTTGGATGCCATTAAAGGTCTGTGTGAATGAAAAGGGACTCTGGAGAGCATGCAAGCTGACCACTTGTGTGCCTTCAGATACGCTCCAGTGGCACTGCTGTCATTCCCCACCAGGCTGCTACAGGCAGAAAGCAGTGCTGTCTCAGCTGAATAGTTAGAGACAGTCCTATGGTCTGCCTGGCGCTTGGCTTGAGAGGCAGGAGACCCCGTGGTCCATCTGGTCCTTGGGTGCTTGAGAGGTGAGGAGAACCTGTGGTCCACAGGGTCCTTGGGTGCTTGAAAGGTGAGGAGGTCCTATGGTCCACATGGTCCTTGGGTGCTTAAGAGGTGAGGAGACCCTGTGGTCTGCATGGTCTTTTGGGTGCTTGAAAGGTGAGACAGACATTAACGTGTCTGTTAAGGACACCATCTGTGGGGTACACCTTGGAGTTGCAGTGGTTGATCTTTGTCTAGGAGAAGGGCAAGCTTTGGCATTGCAGTCCTTTGCAGTAGGAAGGCTGCCAACATTGGTTTCTTCAGAATGATGCAGCAGCAAGCCAGAGTAAACGGGACAGAATTAGAGGTTACAGTATTCTGAGATCAAGCAAATCAAAGGTAGGTTACTGTGGTATAAAGCACGTTGCGTCGTTGGGGCTGAGGTGATGCTGTCTAGGAACACTGGCTGTCTCCAGAAAGGCAACGCCAAAATTATCAGTTGACGGTCCTCAATGTTACCAGTCTTGTTACTGCCATCGCGATGGAGTTAAGTATTGCTTCATTAAAATAACTCTTCCTGTTGCATACTCTGCTGTTTCTATATTTAAATTATCCTTGATGCAGCATTCAGTTTAGACCACTGGAGAACACCCTTTGAAAACTGCAGTAGTTACGGAACTGTGATTATTTTTTTTCTTATTTATTAGACGATAATCGCCTACAGCTTTCTAGAAAAAGATTTTAATTTCTGCTGATGTGTTCATGTAGAAGATGTGCGAGGTGGTGATCTAGGCACTAAGAAGATAATATGAGACGTGGATTTTTGTAATGCATCTACTAAGAGAAACGTGGCACTAGCCTATGTTATTTACTGTAAATATATTGCTTGCAAATATATATATCAAATAGGGTGTTAATTATTCTAATGATTCTCTGCTAACACATAATAGCATGCAAACAAAAAGTGCATTGGCACCACGATGCCTACCTGATTTTAAGTGCCAGTTTAGTAAGTTAATATGATTTTCTTCCCTCTGTATTTTTGAGAAGACCGTGACAGTGCCCAGGCCATAATGGAGTTGTAAAACAGACTTTATTGCCTCATTTCACCAAAGGAATAAATACAGTGACCTAAAACTTGCTTGTGTGTGTGTCTGTGCATGTGCGTGTTCTTGATCTACTGTGCTGACTGAAGATTTGCAAAGGGATAGATCATGCAACATGAACTGAGTGCTAAAATTACTAATACATGGCTGAGAGGTGTAAGCCAGTATGTAGCTGGCTAAAGAGGCGCTGAACAAGGAGGTAGAGTTACTCGTTATAAGGAAAATGGTGCAACTCACATTGTGGCAGGATTCGGGTTTGTCTCACTTTATGAATTTTATCACTAGCTCTTTGTGTTTTAGTTTAAGGAAGGATTGAAAAAGTGACATAAGCATATGTATATATTGCTGTGTTTAAAGCCAGCAGTCACCAACTGCCAATATAAATCTGCTCTGATGGCTTGGGGGAGAAGTAAATTGTAGGGAGAGCAAAGCTATTTTTGACCAGCTATTTGAGCAGTTCACTTTGCTTTAATTTTTTTTTTAATGACTGAGCTGGTAGTTAATCATGCCCGTCCCGGAACGTAAATAGAAAATTTGGGGATGGTTTCCAGCACTAGCACTGGTAAGCATAGGTGCAGGTGTTGCTGTCAAAACAGCTTTGCAATAGCTGGCATGGAAGCGTATGAGCAGATGAAGAGAAGGAATTGCTGGTGGGAAACCCGGTGCCTTTTCTGGGGCAGGCACAAATTCTGCCCCCCACGCTTGCCTGGCGCTGGGCAGGAGCTGGCAGGGCTCTGGCTCTTGTCGGGGAGCATAAAATGGATGTCTCCTCTTGCCTTTCCGTGTCACCACATCACACCTCCATCATGCACGTCCAAAGTAAGGACGCTGGGCAAATGCATCTCCAGGCAGGTTGGGCGATGTAATTGCATGGACACGGTGAGGCTGTTGGGTTGGAGCCAGCCAGCGGTGTGGTTCTGTAGGTGGGACAGTCAGACCCTGTACGCAAGCTGGCCAACTCCTTGCCTCCACTTTGTAGGAGAAGATGCAAGTGCACAAAGCCACGTGTTTACTAAAAACTGTTGTAAGGAAATATCCACTAACTGCGTAGAGCTGTCTGGTGAGATACGATACGGAAACTGTCCTAGTCTTGCAATTGAACTCTCGCAGTAGGAGCTGGAGCATGAAACCAGAATGATAGCACAATGTACTAGGACAGGGAATTGGATTGTTTGGGTTTGGCTTTTTTTATTATTTGGGGGTTTTTGTTTTGTTTTTTTTTTTACAGTTAATAGTACCTCAGCTTTGCTGGTAAACTGCATCCATAGTTGGAGTGCCTAATGTTTACAGCAGGCTGGCATAGCCCCTGTATATATATATAGATATAGATATACACACCACGTCTTTAGAGTGGTTTTGTTGGCCTGCACTTCTGGTACAGTTATGCTGGCCAAAGCCATAGGTGCAGTGAAGCTCTGGTGTGGTCACACCAGCGGAAAACACAGCTGTTAGCATAGCAGAGTTTTGCTAGATAACCCCTTTTAAAACTCTGAGCGAGAAGATGCTTTTTGTTAGTGTAATGCCTCTAAAGCATGGGTAGCCTATTAGATTGTGCATTGTGTGGTGGTTTTAATAGATATAATTTTAAATGTTATATATATTTTTTCATTTAGGGAAAAGTTCAAAGCTAGTGGTCAGCCGTTATCACTGTGACAGGTCTGAGCTGCCACCCCAGCGGATTGTCCCTTCCCGTTGAGAGCTGGTCCCACCACACTCTGGTCTGCAGGGAAGCCCAAGTTACAGCAGCCAGCCTGGGAGGGGAAAGAAGTTTTTTTGGACCTGGGCAAAAGCCCAAGTTACAGCAGCCAGCCCTTGTGGGAGGGGAAAGAAGTTTTTTTGGACCTGGGCAGCTCCATGGGACAAAGCTGATGAACCGATGGGCTGGCCAGATCTTACCCTGGCAAAAATGAGAGGCGGTGCTCAGGAGTGACTGTGACTTGTAGGGGGTTGTAAAGACTTCACATGCGCTAAGACCACAAATTCACCTTACACTGATTTAAGTTTTGCAACTTTTTTTTCCTTTTTGGGCACCTAAGGCGAATGCTTCTAAATGGGGTCAATTTACAATATAATAACTAAAGAGTTAATGTGAGAGCTGAATGGATTAGATCCTACCTGTTAAGGTCTTTTTCAGATTTCAGGTGTTGACTTCAAAATAGCCATTATTTCTGTGTCCAAATTGGCATTTCAGGATAGATACAGCAGTTTCCAAGTGCTTACCAGAAGTTCTGGTTATAAACTTGGAGGAGTTAGCATGTGCTCATGAGATTACCGGGGGGGCTCGTGTTGGACCCTGGCTCTCATCAGTGACCACAGTATTCTTGAACAGCGTGGGGATGGTGCAGCCCTGCATTTGGGTTTGGTGGGCTGCCACCAGATGTGATTTTGAAGGTTTGCATTGATTTCTGACCATCTCCTTTGTTGCAGACCAATAAAGCTAAATGGGTCCAGTCACTGGAATGACTCCAGATAAGAAAGCTGAAACGCCAGGAGCAGAAAAAGCTGCAGGACTACGGCAGTGCCACGGGATGGGAAGCTTGCCCAACGCAGGCGATGCCGGCAGGCCGAAGGCCACCGT
>NW_009258621.1:2764004-2773050 GCF_000687185.1 Egretta garzetta
CGATCGTCAGCCCCTTATATGACATTGAGGGTGACAGCGTGCCATCCTTCTCGCCATCCTGCTACCAGAACCCTGAAAAAAAATCCTCCACTTCCAAACCCCCTTACTCTTTCAGCCTTCTCATTTACATGGCGATCGAGCATTCCCCCAACAAGAGCTTGCCAGTTAAAGAAATCTACAGCTGGATCCTGGAGCGCTTCCCCTACTTCGCCACGGCACCCACTGGCTGGAAGAACTCAGTCCGACACAACCTCTCCTTGAACAAGTGTTTCCGAAAGGTGGAGCGAAGCCATGGCAAGGTGAGACCTGACGGGAGGGAGGTGGTTCAAGGTTGAAATTCAGGGGGAAATGGAGAAGACTCAGTTGTTCTTAAGGACTTGTTGTTGGTTGTGTGTTTTGGTTGTTTTTTTTTCCCTCTCCATGTCCTCTAACACTTTATTTGCAGCTGGGGATGGTTTGGAAATGCCACTTCTGACAAATCACAGGATGACATAAGTCTCTTGGTTTTGTTATTAGCACTGACCTGGGCAGAGCTACCTGTAATGCATTCCTTTTAAAGCTGGCTGACATGCTATTGCAAAGGATCCTGTTTCTACTTACTTACAACTTTGTTAGCCTGCAATACCCAGCCTGAAATTTCAGACATCTGTCTTAGGATGTCTTTTTGCTGAAGCTTCTGAAACTGATGCTCTCTCTGTTTTCCCACGCTGAAATTTCGGGGTGTGTTCCTCCTTCCCTGCTTTTCCAGCACGGCCATGGCTACGATTGCACTGGGAAGCAGAAGAGATTGCAGGATGTCAAGCAGCTTCCCAGCTTGGCTAGCACAGGCGTTGCCCGTTCGGGTGCAGATGCGGTCTTCTGCAGGGCGCCCTTGCTTGCAGGCACGCTGGTTGTATGTGGCTGAGCATTTTCTCAGTCTGAAAGCTGTTTTGAATATTAAACTGGCTTTTTCACCTGTGATCTTCTCTTACACTTAGCACAGCTCTAGCTTTTGAATAACCATCTTAAATCCTGCATTTAATATACTGTATGTCTTTAACGTCTGTCATAACATACCAGCGTGTGCCTCTACGTGGCGCAGACACAAGCTTCACTTCTTAAAGTCTTTTCAGTACGCATTCTTTATTCTTCTGATTTGTGTGATTTTACTAGTGACTTCCTTCCTCCCTCTCTCATTTCCCATCCCATTCCTCAAAGAGCCAGCTCTGACTTAAGTAAACCAGCAAACCACATACCAAAAGTCAACAAACAAATCCTGGACCTGTGTGCTTGGAGGTCAGCCTAAGTGGTAATAGGCTTGTTATCAGAAATGCATGCAATGCCTGGCATGCTTGACAGCCCCTCACCATAGATACAGGCACCGTGAAGGGCTGCCTTGCAGTGGTAGGACTGAACGTCACTGCTTCTCAGTATCCCTGCTTTTACATTAAATTGTTAGGGTGTTTTATTTTTTCCCGAGCAGCAGCTTTGCCCTGAAAAAAAACCCCAGCCTTTTACTGCCATGCAAGTCCAGTAACTCCTCCCATAGCTGAGTCCTACCGAGTGTTAGGATGGGCTTTTAATGGGGCTCCAGGTGCTGTGATGGAGTAACTGAGACGTTGCAAGCTGTGCCTGTGTGAAGGGCTCTGTCTAGGGAGGGACACACAAGTTTCAGAAGACTTGGGGCAGGGAAGGGAAATCTCCTAAATCCTGCTGCCTGTGTATCAGCCATTTCCATCCTGGAAATCCTTGCTGTTTAGGAGCTGCCAGTCAAACCTTGTGTCTTGGCCTGGGGGTGGCAGGAGCTTGAGACGGCTGGGTCCTCTGCCTACCCTGCCAACCCCACCAGTATTGCTGGGCTCAGGGTGGCTGAAGGAAAGCCAAAGGATTGCTCGCTGCTAGATGTCACGCCTCTAGCAGGAAAAACCAAACATAGAGTAGGTACCACCCCTACAAGTAAGGTGATGCTGATGTGCTCTGTCAGCGTTTTCCCAAGGCTCTAGAGACTGCACAACTCTCTTAATTCTTAAGAACGGAAACTGCATTTACCAAAAAAAAAAAAAAAACCCCCACCAAAAAAGCCCCTCCTGAAACTTTGCTGGAGCCTCCCCATTTCCAACACACAGTAGTTAAATCTTTATCTGCTGCCCTGCTTAGCAAAGGACGAGATAAGGGTACTGCTCCAGATTCTTCCTGCACAATAAGTCCGTGGCACATGGTGGCATGCTCAGACTCCATGGGGGATGTCAGGAACGCTGCAGACCCCTTTGGATGAGCTCTTCAGGTATCACTTCTTGCAGCGAGCGGCCGTAGCTTGCAAGCTTGTCCTGCTGGTTGCGTTGCCTGTAGCCATGCGCTAGCAATGCCTCTGGGTGCTTTTCTGAGAGGGCAAGATAATTTTGTGTTCTCTTCCATTTTTTTCCTTTGTTAATGGCATCTTAATTGTGTCTTGAAGGGAGCACGTAGTCAGCTTTCTTCCATCCCAAGTGCCCATGGAAGCAAAGGTACCTATGGCATGTTGCATGAGAGGAGCAGGTTCTATTTTGTAACGTCAGGGTAAGAAGGGTTTTAAAGCCTTTCGAATGAATCTGGGCAGGCTGCTTTCTGACACCTCCCTGGCTATTGCTGCCAGCCATCAGCTACAAAATCATCTCTTGGAGGTCTGGCAGCAAAAGTAGGAAGAGTCCTTCCTCATGTTTGCCATAATGCTAATATTTTGGTTTGGGCTTCATGTTTCAAAGTGAATCTCCTGGGGTTTTTTGTTGGTTTTTTTTTCCTCCACCTACCCATGTGAGCTGGCACCGCAGGGCAGTTTCGGGACACATGAACTGGATTTGTTTTGGCTGGTGCTAACCTTGAAGAGGTGCTGCAGGAGCGTGCTTGCTGTGTCCTGTCTGCTCCTAGATGTCCACAAGACCCTGCTGTAGCAGGTCTGGAGTAAAAAAAAACCTCCAAGGCACATGCAGGTGATCCCCCAGCACCAACTCTCTTGCTCCTCAGAGCTGTTTCCACCAAGCTGTACCACATCGTGCTGCAGACTTAGCTGTGGATGGTTGTTCTGTTTGCACGTATATTCGTATCAGCTGGCTAAATACCTTCACCCTGCCTGTCGCAGCAGGCTGCGGGCATTCGGGAGTCTAGGATGGCATTCAGCAGAGATTGAGGGAAGGCTCTCCTTGCTTGGATCGCTGAAAAATATTGTACATTACAGTTTTCTTTTAATGAGTTGAAGGGTGCTGAAGGGAAAGTAACTGCTTTGAGATGTTTTATGAGCCACTGCTGCAGCTGAGAGGAGGAACTTCTCATGCCATGGAAACAGGATGTCTGTACGTCAAATCTCTGCTAAAATACGTGTTACCCTTTCTGTATGCACATCTTATGATGCTGCTGTATCTAAGTGGTTTGTCAAGGTTTACCCCAGGTGATAGACTTGCGAGCTGAAATACCCTTTCTTATTAGAGTTGCAGTTGAGCTCCTGTCTGCAGTCATCCAGATGGACAAGGTTTCAGTGGTTCTCTGGTAATGGTGGTTGGGAGCTGGAGCTGATGCAAAGCCAGGGAGGCTGGAGGAGCTGGTCCCTGGGGCACCTGCACACCTTCCAGCATACCTGCTGTGGCCCTGGTGCCCCTAAAGATGTGGAGGTGTGATCGCAGCCTAGTGGTTCTCAGAAGATATTGCTAATGCTCTTCGCGTCTTAACTACTCTCGCACAGCCTTTGGGTTGGGGGGAGAGAGGTCTACAGTGGGTTATTGCTTTATGTGAGGGAGCACGGGAAGACCTGAAGTGAAAAGTGGTTTGGAGTCGGAAGCCCTGAAGAGTCTCCCTGCTCTTTGCTAGGCTTGTTTTTACAACTGTGGGTTGGGGGATTTTTTATTAATCAATGCCACTGGGGAGAAAAGGTTTGAGGAGGCATGAGTGGCATCCACCCACGATGAGCATCAATTTGACAGTCTGCTGCTCATGTGGATGTGGCCCTGCCACTGTCTCCTCTGGAGGCTGGGGAGGGGGGACAGGGCTTGAATATCTTCCAACAGATCTCTCTTTTAGGGTTTGTCTTTTTTTTTTTTTTGGACAAGAGGTGGTGGTAATCAGTGTGGCTATTCAACTATTCGGGCAAAGAGCAGGTCCCATCTATAAACCTGTAGAGATAGGAGAGAGAGGTCTGTTATCTGATAAACCTCTGGGTGAATATACAATATACCTCCATGCACACACTCAATATTTTCCAGTGGTTCACCTAGCTCAAGTGGAAGCAGCTGGTGAGAACTGCCCCTACCTGATGGAGCCGGGGCCGCTGTCCAGGGCTGAAGCTCATGGAGGGCTTTCTGCAGCACGGGGATGGGTGTCTGCCTCTGCAGCGAGCCCGAGCCACCTGTACCAGCTGAGTTGCTCCGCTGTGGTCACTCCTCGAGCTTTCCTCGCTGATCTGGTCATACTCGGTGGTCATACTTCACTGCTAGGAGAGGAAGCACCATGGTAGGGTGGTGGTAAAGGATAAGGCTGCACCATGGGGAGCATCTTGTTTCCAACCCATATTGCTATAATCAAGCCCCAAAATGCTGGGGATTGGAAACTTACTGTTGTTACGAAATAGTCTAGCGCTTCAAAATGCAGGAATTATTTTCCTTCCCAATTTTCTTTGTTTGGGTAGATAAAATCCTGCAAGTCAAATAAGAAAGATGCAGAAGAGATGATAGACCAAAAAAATAATCTCGGAACAATTTAACTGCCTGCTCGTTTTGAGATGGAGAGTCAAAACAGCTTGGGGCCACTCTGCTGTGACTCTGGAGGGATGTTTTGGTAGATGGTATAATAAAAGTTACATCTACATTTCATCTAGCACATCAACAGTTGTCCCATGGTTGACATGAAGTAGTAACCTCCAAAGCTGGTTTAGCATTTTGGATTGCCTAGGCTTTGTCTTTGCTAGGAGAAATGGCACGGTATTTTTTTTGTTGTTGTTGCTGTGGTTAGACTGCAGGTTTGTTTTAAAGCTGGGTGTATGTGTGCTTTATGGGGTTTTCAGCCCCAGTTGTGTACGGCTTTCCCCTAAAGCGTGGCACTAACTCCAGACCTGTGTTGGCTTTCCACTGTGTGTCTTTGCTAAGCAGCAGATATGAGCACAGTCACAAGACACGAGCAGCCCCATGGGCATCATCTCTTTTGCTCGATGTCTGCTTTGTGTACAAATAATGGTGGGTGGAGGTGTGGTTTTGCTTTACACCTAACCCAATCTTCCTACCCAAAGAAGAAGTCACCCTGTTTATCACTTCTTGCATTGGATTGAGTGTCCGTGTTGGCTCCAAGGTGTGCCCCGGTTCAGCCTGCTGTTGCAATACTCACCCAAAATCACTGCATTGTATTGGCAGGGCAGCAAGCTGGTGGATTGAGCGGCTGGGAAGATTCATAGATTGATAGAATGCTTTGAATTGGAAGGGACCTTTAAAGGTCATCTAGTCCGACCCAGTCTGCAATGAGCAGGGGCATCTTTAACCAGATCAGGTTGCTCAGAGCCCCCTCAGACCTGACCTTGAATGTTTCCAGGGATGGGGCAGATGAAAGAGGGAAACTAAACCCATTCTCACTCCGCTGCAGCCCACAGCTGAACTGAATTAGGCGTCAAGTAGAAGTGCTCACCTAAAGTAGCAGATAAAATGGTGTAGAGCAGGGGTGGTGTGTTCCTGCTGCTCCCTGGGGGTGAGAGCTTCAAAGCTACTGAAGGGTGGGGAGAAAAAGCCAGAGTTAGGCAGGGTCTTTTACAGGGGAAAAGTAATGAGCCAGCTGGCTGGCCAGGGAAGCGGTCCAGCTCTGGGAGAGGTGTGGGGAAGGGATCGGGTCTGTCATTGAGATGGCAGCCAGTTGGGCTGATTCTGGATGGAGCCAGTTGGGAGGATACCCCCATTAGTACCTAGCAGGCTAAATCATCCTGCCGGTCACCATGGTGAAGGAATTGGCTGTTTAATTAAAGGTAGGCTTCTTGATAGGTATCTTACAGGCTGTGCTCGGTTTTACCATGAAAAGATGAGTATAAGAAAGATTCAGGTTAAAAAAATAACTCGGATGCTGCAGCTCAGAGATCTTTATGAAAGGCAGTGGCTTCAGCTAAAATTATGGAGCAGCATCTCTCTTTTTCTCAGCTGGAGCTCTCCCTGATTTGATTTTTCACTCCTGATAGCAAAATATTTCCTCTTTTTGGGGAAACATACTGTGACTTAAATAGGACCACAGACTTACATGCTTTGTGGGTCCTTTTCAATCTTAAATTAGGTCATGGAGTATCCATCCATAAAGTGGCATTAATACCCCCTTGATACTGGCACAGGAGGCCAGCTGGCCTCACAGGAGGTGCTCCCCGAAACTTGGGATTTTGCTCTGTGACTTCCCCCCCCCAGAATCCTATAGAAAGATCTTCCCATTCAGGTGTAGAGCTGCCCTATCCTTCTGCCATGTGCATGACCACTCCGTAACAATCTGTTTCCCCCCCAAAAAGCTGGCGCTGCTACCTGTAGAGCTGTTAGCTGATCTGTCAGGTCAGTAATTATAGAACTGTTTTAACTTTTCCTGTTTAATTTTCCTCTTTATGTTGCAAGAACTAGCAGGCTCAAAACCCAGGTGTTTTTCTTTATATAGTAAGTATGTAAAGAAACCCTTGAGAGGAGCAGGAGGTGCTTTATCTTGCTTAACTTTTGGCGTATCAAATTGAATATAAAAAATGACTAGCACAGTGGTGCTTGCATTGTTAGGTGCATCAAAAATATATTAATTAGGTTTTCAGATTTTGAAAAAGTGGGAATAATCCATTTTGTAGCTGGGCATCCGGCAAGTTGCTTTGACAGAGTGGTGTACAGTTAAATTGGTATGTGGCCATATCTAAGCAAAGGGAAAGGTGCTTTGGTTTCTTACTTAGAAACCTGTTAATTAAAAGACTGCTGATCAATTCACTGATGCCTGGGACAGATCCTTAAACTCACAGCTGTACTTACCAAGTGTCTGAATAAGGTTTACAGCTTTCAGTGGATGAACATGAATGGAAATGGGGCGTTGGAGATGCTATCCCAAGCTGCAAGACGGGTGTTTCCATACCGTATAACGAGGGTCCTGGCACCATGCGCTCGGTTTAGGAGTATCCCCAGGTGATGCACATCAGCTGTACAGTGGTGGATGCCCACGTCACTGCATTTTGCTACATCTTGGGAATATTAAATTAGGACTGACTGTAACATCCTGGTCCTGGATTTTCTAATTTGCAGCACTTCTTTCTTGCAGGTGAATGGAAAAGGTTCATTATGGTGCGTTGACCCAGAATATAAACCTAATCTTGTCCAAGCATTGAAAAAGCAGCCTTTTCCCTCAGCACTTGCATTTTATACTCCGCCAGCGTCACCACCAAGGTAGGTGAATTTTCTCATCCGAGCACGGTGCGTGGTTGTGTTACTCCCCCTGGCAGAGGAAATGCCCACGCGGATGCCGACGCGTTGTTACCAGCTGCCACCTGGGAGAAGAATTTGAGTGGGGCTTAGGTGAGACAAGGTGAGGAGATGTAATGAGCTCAGGCTTCTCAGATAGCACAGCTCAGGCTTCCCAGATAGCAGATCTGGGGTTTGTGTCCCAGTCGTCTTTATAACGTGGGACAGTTTAAAAGAAGAGGGTTGGGGCTGTGCTGGGTGCTTACTGGTGAGCCCCATTTCTCTGGAGGGCAGGCAGTCCCAGGCACTGGAGCAAAAGCCTCCTTCAAGCACAGTTCACCAGGACTGATCTAGGGTGCCTGGTGCTGCTAGCTTGGAAGGAGGTGTGTGTCTTCTCCCGTAAGTCACCTGTCTGGTTATAAAATGTGTATGTTCTATGCTGTTGTCAAAAACAAGCAACTTTTTACAATCTTGAAGTGGTTAGAGAGGCTGGTTTAAGAGAAGGGTGGTTTTTTCCGAGGCTGTTAAAAGCCTTTTGCGGCAGGGATGGGAAGAACAGCCTTTTACCATAAACATACTCTGAGGTGGGGCATGCAAGACTTCTGAAATCGGAGCTTCCTCATCCGACACATTTTAAGATTAGGCAATAGATTTTGGAGAAATATGAAGTCAGCGTCATGCGTCCTCAGTAGAGGAAAAGGAACGGCATCTGGGTCAGCCTCTGGAGGTGGGACGGAGAGGACAGAAAGCAGAGAGGAAGGCGTTGCTGTTGGTGAGCTCAGTTCTTAGGTAGGCACATGGCTGGTTTATCTAGTTCAGCAAAGAATTTGGGTGAGATGAGAGATAATTAAGGCCTCTGTACATTGCCCTATGCCTTAACCTTACTGCAAGGAGTTTCCTTAATAAACAGGAGGAACTGGGATTACTGGAGCAGGATGTAAAACTGATAACATTTAGCAGACCTTTCTAAGGGCCCAAAGGGGACATTGACCCTGGGAGCTTGCAGCCCTGTGTAAGCCTTAGCGGCCTGGCAGCAGCTGAAGATTTGTGTGGCATGGGCTCTTCCAATTGGGCTTGTAACCTACAAGATGTAATAGTGGACTCCAACCTTCCAGCTGTCTTGAGCCGTAAAGGGTCATCTTGGGTTTGAATGAGCCAGGCAGAAGTATCCTGTTTTCCAGCTTTCTGCTGGAATGGGAGCGTTACTAAAATAACCCTGAAGCATTTAAATATTAAGAAATAGTCAAATTGGGAAGTATGAGAAGGCTGATGGTATCATCAGGCTTTGTTTTATGGGAACAAAGATTGTTGAAACTACTGTAATTAGACTCTAGACAATAATGTTTTTACAGGCAATAACGTTTCTACATAAGGGTATGGACTTCTGTTTTTCAGTACAACTCGACTGAAGGTTAGGTCCTTGAAAGCTTTGTTAACACCGTGTCTATGCTAGCACGGTCCAACTTTAAAACGTAGAGAATAATACAGATGGGAAGGGACCTCTGGATGTTGTCTGTCCAGCCAGATGAGCAGAGGATCAAAACAGACTCAGCCTAAGGCAGGTCGTTCAGAGCCTTGACCAGTTAAGTTTCTAATATCTCCAAGGTCTTCAAGATCAGTCCGATCTTTTATAAATACAATGTACTGAAATTAGGTGTAGG
>NW_009258621.1:2773107-2783719 GCF_000687185.1 Egretta garzetta
GGGAAGGAGAGACTATCTGAATGCTGAAGTACTTGCAAGATCAGGACTTTGATGCGAAGCTGTTGTTTTTGGTAACTTTCTTCCTTCACTGAAGGACTGGTCACACTTGCCAACAATCACAATTACAAGGAAATCCTGGTCCTAATGAAACCACATGGCAAAATTCCTGCTTCAATACGTGAAGGATTTTGCAGTGCTTATATTATAAAGACAACAAAATAAAACCAGCATTTGAAGACACCAGACTCCTTCCTAATGAAAGCTGGTTTATTTTCCTTTAAAAATGAAAAACATGTGTAGGACTTTCACTCATGCACAGAAAAAACAGATTTATATTTTTCCCTTCCATGTTTAAAAATTCTTGTATTAGATTTTAAATTCTGGCTTAATTTTTGGGGAAAGGCCCCCAAGGGACTGCCTTGTGTATGAAGAGAAAGAGAAAGCCCAGAGGTACAGCTGGAGAGAGGCTGGAAGGACTGTCCAAATCTAACTGTAGGGTGATGCTAGAATTCCACTGCCAGAGTCTCTGAATTTTTCTGTGGGAGGGCTTGTGTTCATAATGATTTTACAGTGTGTTAGTGGGGAATATACCTATCATTTAGCAGCATTTTAAAATAAAATCTAAGGTGTTACTTTGAGCAGAAGCTTTCCAAAAATGTAATCTGTGTCTAGTTAAACTGAAACTCGTATTATCATAGATGATTGGCATCACTGGTGCATTTTATTCCTGCACAGCTTGTTCAACAAGTCAGTGCAAGGCCCCCAGCTGCATTCTGTCTCTAGTACTACATGTGTCATATCCACCGGCTCTGGGGACAGCCAGGGTCCTCATCTTGCAAATAACTTCTGCATATGCATAGCTTGTCTTAATCAATACTAAGCATTAATTGGCTGTAGGAGAGCTCTCTGTGGATATGATTCTTGAAGGATCTGAGCTCAGACAAAAGGATGAAGGTATTGAGCATCTCTTTGCAGACTGCAGAGCCGGCCATGTCGGGGTGGGTCCATCGCTTTCCTTGTGACTTCTTAAATTATTTCTAATTTTCCCCCTGCCACTTTTGGATCTGTTCCCTTTGCACTCCATCACCCCAACAATAAAACATACCAGACAGTGAACTCCAACTTTTGCACATGTTTGTGTTCAACGCACTGGATCTTTTCTCCCATCGATTACCACATTGGGAGATGCTTAAATGTTACTCTCCTTTTCAGTAGCTTTGGTTACCAGTACCAGGCAGGCTGCAGTGCTGCAAGAGCTCCATACGTAGCTCGGACGATGCATTTCAAGCCACCTTGCTTTGATTCTTTTTTTTTTCCCCCCCAACATCTTCTCCTTGCCATTACCAGTCTGCACTGTGCTAAACTTTGGAGCTGTTGCCAATGGCCAGCCCAGTTTGCATACTATGATGGCAAGTTGGAGCAGCGAGAGTATTTAACAGGCATCCCTCAATAAAGAGCTGTGCAGAGTGGCTGATCACAGGGTTGTTAAGATGTCTGCAGTTACAGCACCGGCCAATGACTGGTGAAATTATGTTCAAAATTCAACTTAAAGAATGAAGATTTTAGTCTTGAAAGGTATTTTAAAAAGGGAAATAATTGGGTGTTAATTAATTATCTAGACCAGTAATTTAAAAAAAAAATACAGCACTTAGCAGCTATATGATTTTGGGGGGGGAGATTTATGGCTGTGCCTTATTTTGGAAATAGAGCTGCCTATAAATGTGATAAATATAGAAGGTAAACATACCTTAATGATAGAAGTCACCCCATTCATCCTGTGAGGTTGCTGTTACAGGTTGGGCTTGAAAATTCTGCTCATTGCCCTTTGAATTCTTCTAGCGATACTATAAAAGATGGCACATTGCTGTGCTTCATGCAATTTTAATAGTTGTGCACTATTTCTGTTGTATTTATTTCTAACTGTTTGCTAGTACCTTTATAATGTACTGAATAATTAGGGCTGGGTGTGTAGCAGAAAACCATGTGAAAGCTTTAACTCGCCCTTTAGTCTGGTGCAAAGCCGGTCTGATAATGCAGAAAAGCAGACTGCACCACCAAAACAGCCCAGCTTCAGATAACTTGGTTTGGTTTTGGTTCTGCCCCGGCTTTTTGCACAATGCTACCTTTCTTTTTTGTTAATCTCCCACCACTGTTTTGAATAGCAGAAAGAGACACTACTGGTCCTTATCTATTCTGTTGCTCTGGGGCTCTAAGCATCCCTGCATAAGCTAACGTTTTGTTCACATGTAGGTTTTACTTACTGAAAAATACATATCTTTGTTTAAAATCCAGCCTTTAGGCAGGTACATAAAATCTGTAGGAATTGGTATCTCTTGCCAGCAAGACTTTTGCTTAGTCTCTTGGCAGCAAGACTTTTGTTTTTTGTGTGTGTGTGTGTGTTTGGGGGTGTCTTCCAAATGCTGATGATTGCTTAATTGTGCTACGTAAACCATCAACCAATGTGTCCAGCCATCGACTGAGGGCAACAGAAGTTGCTTGCTCACCAAACTGTGGTGGTTGTGTTGGTTTTGTTTCTACCTTTCTATGATCATAGTGTTGTGTCTGCTATACTTTGTACAAATCATTTTGCTAATTAGGGCTTGCCTTTGACCTGTTGAATTTCTTTTCAGTAGGTCAGCATCCCCTCACTACCTAACTTCAGTCCTTCAGCAGAATCATGGCCGGTCTCTCAAAGGTAAACATTCAATTTTCTTCCATTCTGCTCCTCTGGTTTTAGTTGCAAGCATGCACTGAAGCCCAGCTGATGTTGTGTACAGGCCTGCTCTGAAAGGTCCACTAGGTTATGAAAAAAACTGATATAGTAGAATGCATGCTCGTTATATTATCTGCTTGTGTATGAAGTTTAAATCCATAAGTTGAATCTGAAGATGTAACAGGAGTCATCTTGTCCTGCCAGCAAGGTATTTAGCAGGCATATCGCTCCCAAATATGGCCTACTAAAAGGATGAATAGTTCAGCAGAAAACCAGTCTGAAGGCTCTACATCTCTACACTACTTTTAACGTATCTCTACGCTAGTTTTATTGGTTACCAAGAACTGAGAAGAGGAGGCGGCAAATTTTAATGTATAAAACTTGTGGGATGTGGCCATGGAAGTGCCTTAAAGTTGGTTGTTTGATACAGGTGGCTGGGAGAGCGTAAGAGGGTTTGCAGGGGAAGGTGGAACAATTCAGAGGAGAATTTCGCAGTCGCAGCTGCGTGGTACCTTTTCGCAGACTTGCCAGAAAGTTGGGCGCAAGCTGGTGGTGTTGCCAGTGTAGTTACGCAGGAAGACCTAAGTTCTGGATATTAACCCAGTTAACAGAATAGCCTCATGATGGCTGTTTAGTTTAAGGGATCACCTTAAAAATTGCAAAATGTTGGGAGAGAGGAATAGGATGGGTTTAATATATGGACTCCAAATAGAGGTCTTGATACCGTAGGCTGCAGTCCTGCTCCTCAACCAAGTTTATATCCCTCTGTGTTTCCTGCACAAGTAATGAAGTAGGTGCAGGAGAAAACAAGTCATGTCCACAGCCAAAAGCTTTTATGTTGTATAAACGTTATTCTAACCATAGACACCAAAATTTGGTGGAGAAAGTCGTGCTCAGGATATTACTGTGGATGAGTGATCTTTTCTAGCTGTGGCAGGAACTCAGCAGCACAACACATTTTCCCATCTAGCAAGTTAAGCAGTTAAATGTACCTGTCTGTAGATGATGTTTCAGAAGGTGCCTGTCCCTCCTGGTGGTCCCCGCAGTAGCTGGCACTGCTGTTAGGGTGGTTGTTTGGCACTTGCAGACCTGCCCCAGGGGTCGGATGGGCAGCGGCAGCAGGGTGCAAGCTGAGCAGGGCGTGCTGACGTAGCGACGCTTGTGCTTTCGTAGCACAGACAAACCCAAAGTCGTATCACTGCTGAGAAAGAATGCAGGTTTGGGGCATTTTTTCTTGCTGTTTTTTCCAGGGAATCCCTGCTGAAGTGTGGCATTGCTTGTCTTTCCGGTGTCCCCTTCCTTAGCACACTGGGATATGCCTATTCTTACAGGTTTTAACAAGTGTTAGGGTAACAAGGACTTGGCTGTAGTTCTGTCCTGCGGATTTCTACTTCTGCTTTCCATGACAAAAAAGAGCCAGCCAGATTCAGATTTTTAAAAAAAGAAAAAGGCAAATTTAAGATGGAAATCTGTTTTTCATCGACAGTCAAATGCAAATAGAAGTAGCAACAGCTGTTGAAGAGAAGATGGCTACTTCATTTTCCCATATGTACTTTTAAAAAAGTTTTTTCTTCATTTTGCAACATTTTAGTGGGCCTTGGTACCATGAGGGAGCTAGATGGCATGCTGGGATATTGCAGCACTTCTTTAGAAGAAGCCTGTTGAGCACAGGTCTTGTACCTCAGTAATAAAGCTTAATCCATTGAAGGCTTATCCTCACCAAAAATAACAATTTTTTTTAAAAGTGCTGAAAAGTGAATTGTGCTCATTTCTTAAAGGGCTGATCCCAAGAAAAAATGAGCATGTGTTCATTTGTTGCAGAGGAGTATTGCTAAAGCTCTTTCGAAAGGATAATAAAAGGCCACCGAAGATAGGCTGGACTGCAGCAGTATAGCAGGCATCCAGCTCTCTGGTTTGCTAGCGCAGTGGGCTGTTGAGGTGAGGAGGTTGCTTTTAGTTTTCAACCACAAAGCAGAAACACTGGTTAGGCAGCAAAGCCAAGGTTTTTTAAAGACCAAGCAGCTGCCTGGTCCACAGATGATAATTGTCACGCATCCAGATGGAGGTTTTATGGTGGTACCCTGGTGGCAAGGAAGCATCCTTGGCTGGCTGGCCTTTTGGCAGCTGCAGGGCTGCTAGATCTGGGATTCTCAGGACTTGTTAGAGAGTGCAAGAAATGCCCCTCCTCTTAAATGATTTTGCTGGTGTGTCCTGTGACAGGTTTGGAGATGGCCAGTCTAATGCTAACTATTCCAATTTGCTACACTGGAGGTGCCGAAATAATGACGTATACCTGCTCTCCGTTAATTTCTGCATCTCTGTGAACCTGTTCAGCATGTCCCTGGCATCAGAGGAAAGCCATTAACGTTCCCAGGGTCGTATAGGGCAGCTGTTTTGCAGATGAAAGAATTCTTTCTAATAAGGTGCTTCCTCAGCCATTCTGCTGGGGAAGCATAAATTTGGGAAATACTGCTCTATTGAGGAGAGCAATCACAAATGAAGCCAAAGCACGTTAATGGTGACGCAGAGCGCTGCTATGAAGTCGCTGTAGAAGTGTCTCTCCTCTTGCTTTGGGGGTACTAACATGCAGAAGCGCTATTTGCAGGTAGTAATTCTGTGTAACATTAATGCCTCCAATTGCTTGTCATTTTAACAAGGTGGTGCTTATATACCAATGTCATATGTTAAAATAAAATGTCTGTGATAGCAAGTAAGGAATGGGAATATTTCACTTTCTGATTATGGTAGTGGAGGAAAGTAACTCTTCATGCTTTTTTTATTATTATTTTATTTATTTTTGTCAGTCGGATACATATGACTTGTAAATTCAGGGGCTCTGTTGCTGCCAAAAGAAGACAGAATGGAATAAAATACAATAATCTCATGAGTTGCAATAGGATGGACCTTAAAGTATGCTGGTTTTAAAATGACAGAAAGTGAAAACAAGGGGGGAATGTGTATGGTTTATAACCTATGTTGGAAACAGCAGCTAAGTCTTCTTTCCACATTGGTAAAACATTCCCAAGGTGACATCATCTTCTTCCAATTTCTCCTTTACCAAGATGAAGTTAGGAACAGCTATATAAGATAAGGAAGCCAAACTGACAATTCTGCAGCCCCCCTCCCAGTACTAACCATTCCCTCTAATTCAGTAACACAGTTAATGCGTATGATGGAGGCCGGGGGCGGGGGGAAGAAGAAATGCCATCAAAAATTACATTGCTGATGTTTCATTTTGGCAATTCCCGCCCCAGCTCAGCAGGACTGAGGGCCTGTTCTGCTCCCTGCCGGCACCTTCCACTCGTTGGCTTCCAGCCCCGCTTCTCCACTCACTGCTTGTATGTACATATATGTATATATGTACATACATATGTACGCCTCTGATGTGGTCTTGTGGTCTGAGACACCAAAGCTCTTGTGAGACCTTGCTGTCTCTTTGCTCCTCTTTTGCCTGGTTAGACCACCATATATATAGATAGATATAGCCTTATATATTTCTGCCATGTATAAGGCGGGGAATGTATAGTCTGTCTCTCCGTCATCCATACCTGAAGCGAGCAAAGGGAAGACCTTGGATTTCCTCTTTTTTTTTTTTTTTTTTAAAGTGCACAAACATGCCTTGAAATGAGTGAGAAAGGCATGCTTGTTTCCTTTCCTTTTCACCTCATTCTGGTTAGAAATGTCACTCTCTGCCATAATATCCTCAAGGTGCCCTTTTTGAGATGTAAGCAATCCACTCCATGTGGCAAAGGATGGAGTTTTACAGCAGCACTTGTCACCATAGCTAAAAGCGCCGCAGTTCACCTGAACCTTTTAAAGTGCCTATTTATTATTTAGATCCTCATGCTTTCTAGATCGAGCAGTTCAGTGCCCTTTCCCCCCTCGTCTTCTCCATTTCTTCCGTCTGACTTGTTGTTAGTGTGGAAAAATACTGCTGGAGGAGGGAGGTGTGTGCTGAATTAGTGCTGTGTTAATGGGCGCGTTCGTTCCTCAGCCTTGGGTATTCACATAGCCAGGGTATGAAGCTGCTGAGATGCTTTACTGTGCCATATGCATAATCTTTCCCTCTCAACTGGTACAAACAAAAGCCACTTGTTGATAAGTATAGCAACAGCATCGTCATATGAATATCTAATTAAAATGTCGCTGATTCTTGGCTTCAGCAATGTGAGAATTCAGCTTTTGAATATCATAGTTAAGCTATGAGACTGTTCTATAACCATATTGCACTGTGTAAGAGTCATGCTCTGTATAAATTTGTACATTTCCTGTTCCCACCCCCCACCCCCCCGCTCTTTATTGTAGGCCAATATATGCAGATACACATTCTTCATATGTTCTAGGGACCTCATTTTCTCAGGCTTACCTGAGATCTAACATTTTGCTGCTTCTCCTTCACAGAATCCGATATTGATGCTGCTACTGCAATGATGCTGTTAAATACTTCCATTCAACAAGGGATGTTGGACTGTAAGCATAAGCCATTTTATTCTGTTTTTCTTCTCTGCCCAGTAGCTAAATGTTTTCTCTATAAAGTTTCAGGAAACAAGTATGGTCTAGTTTCCAAATAGTAAGGGCAGTCAAGAAGCAATTCTGGTTTGATTATTCTTTCTGATAGAGTTACAGAATTTTATACAATCACCTATTTTTTTGTTTTCTCCCCCAGTGAATTTTGTTTTTTTCTGCAAAGTTCTTCCCCTGTCCTCTTTGTGCTAGATGGTAAGAAGGTTTAGGTTAGACATTAGGAAAAATTTCTTCACCGAAAGGGTTGTCAAGCACTGGAACAGGCTGCCCAGGGAAGTGGTCGAGTCCCCATCCCTGGAGGTATTTAAAAGATGGGCAGATGAGGTGCTTAGGGACATGGTTTAGGGGTGGGATGGCAGGGTTAGGTTAACAGTTGGACTTGATGATCTTAGAGGTCTTTTCCAACCTAAACTGTTCTATTCTTAGCTACTTCTCTGTTTTTCCAGCTCTTAGTTGTGAAGACTGTTGTCCTCTGTGGATGACAGTAAATACGCACAAGGTATTATGACTCTTAAATGCTCACGTTCAGCTTGCTTTGCAGTCAGGCAGCCATAGTGTGCTCATTTTGCAGGTGATCTCACTGGAGTATTGGCTTACTAACGAATCTTGTTTTTAATAGGTGAGAAACCTCAGCCTCTGAAGACACCTAAGAAGAGGAGTTATGGCAGTGCGTTCAATCCTCCCAGTTCCATAAATTTGCAGGAAAGTGATTCTGCAGCCACCAATATCGATCCGAAGGAGGATCACAACTACAGTGCCAGCAGCATGGGTTCCCAGCGCTGTGCATCTAGGTCCAGCGTGTCTTCCTTGTCCTCCCTTGATGAGGTGTATGAATTTATCTCCAAGACCAGCCATGATGGAAGCGATGGCAGCGAAGGCTTTCACAGCGAAGTGGATACAGACGTTGACTATGAAGATGATCCTCTTGGAGACAGTGGCTATGCATCACAACCTTGTGTAGATACCTCTGAGGAAAGTCAGCCTAGCAACAAAGCACTCAAGGAGTTATGTCAAGAAATCGATGAGGAGTTGAAAGAAGCAGCAGGGTCTCTGCTCCACCTTGCTGGCATCCAAACGTGCTTGAGTTCCTTAATAAGTACTGCAAAGACCCACTGTCACAAGCAGAGGAAAAAATAGTATGTTTCTCAGTGTTGAATATCTATTTTTTTTAATTGTGGCAATACTCTTCTACTTTTACCCTTCACAAGGGAGATCAAAGCCATAAGAGGACTCATTGCTTTTTTATTTTTGGCGCTAACTATAATTTAGCCATTTATTTTTAAATCACTGCCTAAAAAGAAAAAAATTATTTAATCTTCTCAAATTAGAAGAGATGCATGACTTGTGAAAACCTGAAAGCATACTTCTTAATGATCACTTTTTAATTTTTTCTTCTTCTTTTAACAGTTGATTTTAATTTTTTTTTTTCCAGAGATATGTTGGTTCAGATGCACATTGTGGATCATATTTACATCTCTGCTGGCCCCATCTGCAGAGGTGAATTTTGCCCTGTCTAAGGGCTCTGACTTCCATGTAAAGGATTAGAAAGGAGGAGAAAAAAGAAAGAAAGGGCAGGGGGAAGGTCCTGGCCTTGGTTGCTTCCTCCCACCCATCCTCTCTTCACTCTTCTGAGACAGGTCCCAGTGGAAACGCTGGCCAAGCAGCTCTGAGTGGCTGCAGTTTTCAGCCCATCTGACACAGCAGCTGAAAACCTGTAGTGCTGCGGGACCTGCTTTCAGCCAGATGCTAAGTACTCCCTGGAAGAGTGGGATAAGGGGTAGCTGAGGTGGGTACCACCCACAGTTGTTGGTTGGTTTTTTTTCTTTTTTCTTCCTTCCCCCAAATCTGCTGTGTGCAGGTCAGATTCCTGAAGGAAAACAGTTGGGGTTTTTTTCATCTTAAGACAAATTGTCTTTTTAGGGTGGGGTGCGTGTCCTTTTCATGCTGATGCACGCATGCATACACGCACCTTGGGTGTAGCCAACAGTGAAAGCTGCCACTTGCCAAGTTTGATGTTGTCCTCATGTTGCCACCACTGCTGAATATGTAGTAGCTGCATAGTTCTGCAACATTTTCCTCTTCTGCTCCCCTATAGGATTTGGGGGGTGGAAAAAGAACCCAGCAGTTGATGGTGGCAACAACATGGAGGAGGCGGAGGCTTTAGGTGGCTAGGTGGTGAATGGCTGCTGAAAAGGGAAGGTCTTACCCCCTAATTTGAGACAAAATAGAATAGCTTCCTTTTAGATCAGTGAAACCTGAATTGCTTTGGGGGTTTTTGTCCCTTCCCCCGAATGCTCGGGTTTTTTTTTGTCCCACGGGCAGTCTATACCTTTTGTTTCCCAGATCACTGTGCCTTGTGCTGTGTGAGTCCTATCTGCCTCCTGCTGCATACGGGGCATCGAGTGGGCAAGGCTAGGCTTTAGCCTTTGGATGTACATCGTAGCTCAGGAGGACCTCTCTGTTTTGGGAAGAAATTCCTTCACAATTCATCTTTGCAATAAAAGAATCTCTTTATAGTTCCCAGACATCCTTCGGCCAAAAATATTTTAGTAGTATGGTGAAATTTTTTCCTCTTTTTTTTTTTTTTCCCCCCCCTTTTAAAATCAGTGGTGTTTGCTTACATCTTCTTGTAGATGATAGCTTTTTTTCTCTTTTTTAAGTTTTCTCTTCAAAAATGGGTAAGCAGTTCTGTTGGAGTGGGTTTTAACAGTACTGTAAGTATAAGGATGCCTTAAGTATGTTGCAGAATCGTATACAACTATCAAAGGTCATCTTTCCTGTTTTCGAAAGGTAGCATGATGTGCCATAAATGTTCTCGCTCACACAAGAAGCTGTTGCTTCCAGCAGGTGTTGGGCAAGCTGGTTGAAAATTAGGAGCAGAGCCACCTAGGAAACCAATGTCCACTGTTTTGGTTGTTGAAAACAGTGCTGGATTGAGCCAAAAGTTAACCTTTCCCTAACGGGGCATTTTTCTGGCTATTTGGAGGCCTTTCTTTGATCAGTGTGGTTTTTTTGGGTTTGGTTTGGTTTGTTGGTTGTTTCTTTTTTCTTTCTCACTTGTCAGTCTCTTCATGAATACTGCCATAACTGTCTACTTTAAATGTGAACACAGCCATGCTGCTGAAGGTCTGTTGCTCTGAGGGCCTGTTCCAGTGCCTCTTGAAGACAACAGTGGTGCTCCGGCTGACTCAATGGCTGTTGGATCAAGCCTGAAGTATTTGAGGTTCTTTGTGTTTTGGAATTTAAAGCCAACATTTTTTTTTTTTTAAGCACAAACACTAGAAAAAAAAAAAAGTGGTTCTTATTTTTTTTCCCCACAAATTATTTTAGTTTTAAGCGTGATTTGTTTTATTTCTTGAAAGGGAAGAAAAATGC
>NW_009258621.1:2783767-2789279 GCF_000687185.1 Egretta garzetta
CTTTGTGTGAACACCCATTAGCCTACACCCATAACAGGGCAACACGTGTGCAGGGGTGTATGTCTTCTGGATATCACAAGTGGTGCATTAGCCAATTAGATCTGATATCGGATGTGTTACTGATGGATAGTAGGGGTAAAACTCGCTATTTAAAGGAAAATTAAGTACCAACGCAGTGGTTCTTTAGGATTTTGGGATGTGGAGATGTGAATGCCTGATGGAACTGCTTTTTGCTTGCGGGTTGCTATTGTACCTTGGATGGAAAACTGCAAAGGGCAGAGTTTGTGTCAATGCAAAAATGAGGATTCAGCCACACAGAAATATTGTTAGCAGTCTGGGATTTTGATCGATGCCGTGATTTCAGTTGCACGCTGTTGAAGAGGGGTGCAGCCTGGCTCCCGCTGAAGGTGGTTGCAGCTTTTCTGTAGCTTCCAGTGAAAGCTGGATCAAGGTCCAAGTATTCTGGAAACTGCGGTCATAAGTCGGCTCCATGATTTGGTTGGGTTCTGGATTATTTTTTTGCTTCAGATAAAATTTGAGAAGGTTAATACTTACTAGGAGTGTGGCTGTGCCACTGTTAACCCTGAAGTTGGTGATAACAACTTCAGTATTTCTGAAGGGATGGGGTTGGGATGCTAACAATGCATTTAATAAGCATACGCAACGAGCAATAAAACCATACTAACCAGAAGTTAACGGTGAAAGCTGCATCCATCCTTACAGCTTTCAGCCTGGGGGAACTGGAATTGTGGAAGGGGGAAGTGGGGACCACGCTCTCCACACTTTGCCATCTTCCCTCTCCCCTTTGCGAAGGAGAAGGCAGCTGACCCGTGCCCTTGACCCATTCCACCACGCTGTCCCATGCCTCTGCCTGCACGTTTTGGGAGGCAAAGGCCGCCAGCTCGGTTGTGGAGCACCCCTCTTGGTCATGGGAGAGTAGCTGCCCCTCCTTTTGCTTACGTACCTAGCATTGGGTTTGGGTTTGTTTGCCACCTCAGTTAGAGACCCTGGTGTATATAGTATAAATGGAGTATAATTAAAAGTTATTTTGATTGTTGGGTTTGGGGGGTTGGTTTTTGGTTGGTTTTTTTTTTTTTTTAAGTAACATATGTAAAATGTTCATGCCAATGGTTGACTTGGATATATTTTGGCAAGAAAAGTATTAATGAACCACATTCAATTCTTTATAAATACAGTGAAGACATGTATGAGACTCGTGTACAAGGGAGGCTGCTCTGTTCAGGATCAATCTGCTGTGAATACTGTACGAACCTGCATTGGCCTTTCAGATTCCAATACTAAATTACTGCTTTTGCAACAGTCACATCAAATGTTTTAAAATCTGACTGTAAAGTGGAAGTTGTATGGTTCGCAACTTTTCATCAGCCTGAAAAGTAAGTACAAGCTTTGGTTAAAGCAAAGTACACTCATACACATTAATAATGGTGTAGTCAAAATATTTATTGAAAAGAAAAGGTAGAATATTTTAAATGTTGCACCTGCCATTATATCTTAAAGCACATTCTTCACACCTAACTGCCAGTGCCATTATCAAGTCTGTTTTATAAATGTACATTTCTTCAAGCTAAAAAGTGCATAATTAAAGGTATTATGTTACTGCCATATAGTGATATAAAACATTTTATAATTGCCAATTCATTGTAACTATTATTTATTTAAAAATGAATTGTCAGAATGCTTTCTGATCAAATGAACCAGAGTTGTTTTTAAACCGTTCCCGTTAGCTTGTTTCTAATGTAGCATAAGGAATATCCTTGGGTTTGTTTAGAATAATTTTGCCAGTAGGCGACCAATTCTAACCCTTTTTCCTCCAGTTTAGTCCTTTACCCGTTTTAAAGACGATTTACAGAAGTTTAGTTTTTTGTATGCTAATCTCTGTTAATTAAAATGTTTATAAAGTTTATTTTTACCAAAGAGATGCAATTCATTATGACAAAATATTGCAGAATAAACTTTGTTTTATAACATTTGTGACTTTTCTGCCCACATTTTTCATTCAGATGATCAAAGGGGCTTTTCTAAAATAAACAGCATTGCAAACAGAAAGCGCTGTGTTCTCTCTTTATCTACAGACCCTGGTCTCAGACGGTCCCCTACCTTGCCATCTAAATCGCTTCCACAAGACTGGGCTAGTGTAAAAAGCCAAATGTGTAACTCATTGTAGGTCTCGGCTTGGTTAAGGCCGTTGCATGCATGTGCAAGAGTCATCTGTAGAGTAACAGAACCCTGTCAATCTATAGTAGGATTTGCTTACAGTCAGGTTCATCCATAGCTGCCCTGATATTTGAAGAGCATCTTATTAAGGCCAACATTCCACCCTTTAACCTGGAAGTGGAGGTATGTTTTCACGTCTTGGAAATTCCTGAGATACTATTGCATACCTTTGCCTTCCTGTGCAAAGCATTTGTTTAAACAGAAGCAACTCAAATCTTGTTTCTGATGAAACACCTGTGATTACTGACGGTTCTGTATCCGTATCGCTGCGCCTAAGTTGCTTGTATGATGCTCAAAGATCAACAGCGTAGTACAGGACAGGTAATTTAAAAAAAAAAAAAAAAAAAAAAAAAAAAAAGTGTCCCTGCATAAAGCTGCATAGGTCTTGTTTGGTATTTTTTCAGAATTTACTTTCCTTTTAGATGTGACTTAGGGTGTCTGTTGGGTCTTTATACATAAGGCCTTATGGAAATCACACAGGTGGGAACACCCACCCCCCCGCCTTTGTTAGCAGGAATTAAATACTCCCCATCCCACTTTCCACTTGCCTTGGCTTGCTGTTCCCAGGCCACCCTTCCCCAGGGCCCGCACGCATGTGCGCCCTTCAGTGCCCAAGAGGCAGAAGCACCAGAGGAGGGAAGCAAGGTGTGACGGGATGCTTGTCTCTCTTAAAAGCAGACATTGGTCCATCTCTTCTGTTTTTATTTTTTTTAACCTGCTAGTATCACTGAGTTACGTTTCCTCTGTAGGACCTGACGGCGATACAGTTTCTTTCACAATACGTGAAGTGATACGGTAGATTCTAACAAAGACTTGCCTTCATCACCGTATGAAATAATAGTCAAATCACAAATTACAGAATATATATGCGCTATTAGTATCTTTGATTTAGTGTTCATCTTAATACACTGATAAGAGAATAACTGCTCTAATTAGTTTGGACAAAATCACAGCTATGCATCATATGTTAATGATATCTTTCTAATTGTTATTCACTATATTGTGCTAAGAGAGCCTTAAGTTCGTTGTTAAATTTCCCAAGAGTGTTTTCCTCCGTTACAACTTTGCTGGAAATTACCCTCTGTATGGAGCCGCAGCTCTCAAAATAAAGCATTAACTGAAGCAATTACCCACTTACACCAGCTGTATTTTAAGGACATTTGTTGAGGAAATACTTAATAGATCAGATTTATTTTGCAAAAGATGTCTGTCTAAATTTGACACAGAATATGGTTATACTTTCACAGATCTTGAGCTGCCGGATACCTATAAGTGTTCTTAGTTTGAGTAATCTGAGTAAATACACGATCTGGTGTACCTAGAGGTAATCACATAGGAGTATTAGTCCAGCGATGTTCCTGTGAACTTTCCCAGCATATTTTCTGGTACACAGAACCTCTCTTCCCTGTTTTTACCTGTGAGAGTCATTCTTGCACCTGAGACAGCAAAGCAGTATCACCTCTGATCAAATTTTGAGTCTTCAGATCAGCTGGGTTTCTTCTCTTTTCCTCCAGAAGGCTCTCCTGAAGGCTACCTGCTCTTGCAGTTAGAAGCTACTTAGAGCTAACCTAAGATCATTAACTACCCTCTGCCAGTGTCAGTTTAAACATGAGTGTGTGTTTTCTACTGCATCAGTGCAAAAGCAATCATTTCCCTCCTTAGGCTCTTGACTTATGAAATAAACAAGGATTATTTGGTTTCCGTTTGGAAGACTTGATCCTCGTTCCTCTTAACCACTTTTCTGTCCATCCATTCCAGTTTGAGTTCAGCCTGCTGGCACGTGCATGGGAAGAGCTACAGACACACTCACAGAGCGCTGGTGCTTTTTGTAACCTGGCCTTAATACCGTCCCTGGCTTTGCAGCACCACTCTTGCCTGGCATGTCTTAGCCTTGTCATGGCCTCTACCACCGTCATGTACAGTCAACTGATCCTGTTATCAATTAGTATGTCCATGTCCTTGTTCTCTTCCCGTCACTGCCAAACGGTGAGGCCCCAGGCGACAGAAAACGTTGGTAGCGTGTGAGCTGGAACTTGATTTAATGAGATCAGTCCTGATCCTGACTCTTTGTGATCTCTCCTGGTAACCTTCCTGCTTCCCTTTTAGCACAGCCTGTCCCAATAGAGGCAGAAGGACAAGATTTGTCAGCCATGATACGTGTTTCATCAATGCATGTTGCCGTTCAGCTCATTTTGCAGTTATCTACAGGGCTGGGTTTTTTTGTTTAAAACTGGGGACAGATCAAACGTGTCTTTGCCTCATGTCCTAAGAGGAGATGCTATGTTTGCCATTGTCACACTTCATTTGAGTCACTGGAATGACTACCCTCAACCAAGTACTTGTCTGTCCTCCTTCAATGTTCAGAGAAGGACATCCAGGTTCTTAAAACCACATATGTCTACCCAAGTGTTGCTTTTATGCTGGTTGCCGTAATCTCCATTTTCATACCATCTTGACTTCCCTAAGCCCTAATGGGCAGCACACTAGATTGGACTGAATACCTGATTTCTGTATCCGTTCCAAAGACGTGGGTAGCAGTTAAGCCCTTGGGTATTTTCATGCCTAGAGATGACCAACCTCAGAAGCACTGATGTGCTCTGCAGTTGGCAGGCGGGTGTTCAAAAAAATCTCTGTAGGTGCCTGTATCAACCTCTACACAACGTCATTTCTAAAAATAGATTTTGTGCCTCAAAGGCAGGGGTTTTTTTTAATTTAATTAACTTGGTATCTTGGTTTACTAAGATCGAGTAGGTTCCCAGTTGTTTTAAATGCTAAAATTACCTCAGCAAATGAAATTTTTAGTAAGGGCACATTTTATTCTCTCTCATAAGCTTTATGCATGTTTTCCGAACTGCTGGTGGAGGTTTCCATGCTCTGAATACACAGTCAGACCTCCACAAATTACAGTCATATTGCTTTGCTTTTGGCTCTGAGTAATTTGAAAAGATTAAAAATCCACCTGTTGAGCTTGACGACGGTGCGCGGGCTGAAATGACCTGCTGTTTCACACAGGCTCTGCGACCCTTCCGCAGGGCAGGTAAGGTGTAGGCAGAGCTGAGCCATTTCAAAAGAAAAGATGTTTCCTTAAATCTCCCGAGTGGCTACACACATCTGGGTATTAACTCGAGTGCGGTCGTGCTGTATGCTACCTTAAAAAAATGATGCCGCTGTGCTGCATGATGTCACCTTGACCCAATCATAACCCATTTTCTGTGAGCATAATGTTAACTCCCCAGAGAAGCATCCTCTGAGTGACAGCAGCATCCCATGCAGCAGC
>NW_009258621.1:2789297-2795162 GCF_000687185.1 Egretta garzetta
CAGGATCTAATTTTAAAGTATTTAACCCTAGATCTGTCAAGGCTCATTATTTCCGATGTGGTTGTTAATCCCTACTTGTTGGTGTCCAACTTTGCAAATACCCTGCTTCTGGTTGCCGTTTTATTTACCATATATAGTGGCTCATAATGAGGAGAATCATAAGCACCCCAGGTAGATCTTGATACCAAATTTCATTTCAGTGCTGATCTATACACAGAAATATGGGATGTAATTAGAAGTGGAAAAGAGTGCTTCGCCGTTCTGTGCACCTCCCATTCTTCGCTGGCTCGTGCAAGTGTCTTGCGCTTACTTTCTCTCTAAGGAATGCTGGTTTTCAAATGAACAAATGCTTATGGATGGGTAGCTGGCAATAACAATTAAGCTTCAATTTTTAGTAATAATATGTGTCCTAGCTGAATTTCATCTAGGTTAAGAAGCTTGTCTTCTTTTCTAAAACCATTCCAATGAACTGCTGTCATTTTGAAATTTAGGGTTTTTTTTTAATACTGAAAAACTTTAACTCTTTTAAATTGTTACATAGAATATTCACAGAACGTGACAAAGTCCTATAGAGCTTTTTAAAAAAAAAAATAGTTTTCTACATTTTATTTCTTTCTAAAGTGTAGAGGCCTGGAAGCCTCCTCCCATATTTTACAAAAAAAAAAAAAAAGAAAATATTTCTGACCATGTCATTCCTTGATTAGTTACTACGCATGTCCCTGTAAGTGCACTCAAGTTCACTGCTAGCTTCTTAAAGGTATGTAACATTTCACTCAGCTGAAATAATGCTGCTTTTCCTGGGCAGCATCATAACCACACACACACACAAAAAACCCCCAAACCAAACCAAACCAAAACCCAAAACACTGAGAACGGCACAAAAAAACCCCCATAAAATGTAATAAAATCAAAAAAAAAATTGGACCATTCATATTTTTTAAAATGCTAATATAGTCCGTCTCAGCCTTGTAATCCTCCCTGAGCTTCTTCCTCCTCCCATTGTTCAGATTCAAAACCGACACTGCTTTGCTCCTTGTGCCGTTTCTCCTTTCCTTTCATGCTAATCCACAAAGACAAACCTGTCTCTGCCAAAGCACTTTTTGCAGCAGTCAAAGTGATCCTAATGCTCCCCTGCTGCCTTTCGATCCTCCCGGGGCATCCCCCCTTCCACTGCTCCAAGCTCATATTTCCCATCGCCGGGTTTGCGATGTACAAATAACTGTTTATCGCTTTCTCCTTCTGCAGGGCATGTTGTGCCTGCTCCCCATGCTCCGTCGGTGAGGAACCCTGCCCCACGTCTCCTCCATCCCTCTGCTTTTTCCACGATGGTCTTTACACACCAAAGACCTGGCTTTAGCTCAGTCCAGAAGTCAAAATTATTTCTAGAGGTGCCACAATCTCTTTAAAAAAACAAAAATGCTCATGAGCAGGAATAGTTCTGATTAAAATGTTTCCTAAACTACTGGTAAATTTGCCAGAGCGCCCTCTCGCTGCTCCTGTGTCTGTCTCTGGAGATTTGAGAAAATGAAGACAAACCCGTGCTATCTTTGCTGCAGGTAACAGCTCCTGGTTTGTTCATGTTGCTCACATGGGCAAGTCAGGAATTCTTTCAGAAGCTTTCAGCTCTGTGTCCCCAGCCAGTGTACGTGAAAGACCATCCACTTCTCGCTGGACAATCTTCATAACGCTCCTTCTCAATTCAATTTTTTTCTCCATGAAATGGGGCAGTTTGTCTCTAAGGATTTAGTGTACATTGCTTTTCTTTTTCTTTCTCCAGCAAACGTGCAAGACTGTAGAATCTGAGTGCAGGCAGTCTTAGCTGGGCCAGCGTTTCTCAGCTATGGCCTCTTGCTAAGCGTGAAGAGAAGAAAAGGAGGAAGCGAGGCTGCAGAAGATGCGTAGACTTCAACAGAAGATGGCAGAGCTAGAGAAGAGGTTTCATTTTCCTGGAAGAGGGGAAATTCTGCATTCAAAAAAAAAAAAAGGAAGAAACATAAACTTTTTCAGCTAAGTTCTGCCATTTTATGGAGTAAGTATCAGTAAGGATTTGCTGTGAAGATTGGTGTACCCAAGTGGCACGTGAGCTGCAAAGTCAACCCTGAAGTTGCCTGCTCAGTTTTTCCATCTTCTTGTTCTCGGCAACGTCCTTTTACACAAAGGCACCGTTCCCCCAGCCACGCACACACCCTATAGCTGACTCAAGCTATTTATCCTATGGGCTGGGAAGGGACGCGAGAGGCAGAGAGACTTGTTTCCATTTCTATTTTTAACTGCTCCGGAAACACTGAAATTATAATGAAGACTGCAAATAATTAAAAGAAACTGTTCTGTGAAAGGCTTATCTGTACATGGTTTGGGGTTTTTTTTGAGTACTTAGCTTTTTTTTTTTTATCAGAAGAATCAGGTTTTGAAAGAGGTGAAAGGTTTTATATAACAAATGGTTTGTTACAGAGTCACCATGAGAAATAACGAGCGCATATCGTGAGCACATATCCTGCTGTTCAGACTCGCCGTTGCTAAGATAACAGAAACAAAACACCAGTTTAGGGTGTTTGCAGCTTCCGAGGATGTGGTTTATGCATTGCTTGTGATAGTCTGATGACTGAAGATGGCTCCCTTCCAATCATTTTTGAATTTTTTCCGGATCTTAGAAGCCCTTTTGTTGTGAATACTTGTAAGCATGTAAGTGATGACAATGGACTTTATTTTCCCAAAGCACGGAAAACATCCTGGATTATTCAAAACATATTCTTTGTTTATTTCTCTACCTGCACCTATTCACAGGGTATGGGAGTACAAGTTCTGACTGATCAGGGAGAGGGGAAGGCACTATTTGAGCAGGGAAGGGAAGATAAACGAGCCTGAAAACAGAATGTACCAAAACAATCGCTGTAATTCTTAAATAAACTATTTGTCTTGAGACAGCATCTAAAATTCAACACTCATTGTTTTAGCTGCTGAGCACAGACATAAGAAAAGGACAGCCTCTGCCCTGCCGTATGTCCTTTGCTCCTCATTGTCCCCTGTGAAAGCCAACAGGGCAAGCAAAAATGCTACAACCCCTGTAAGGGATTTCTTTGCTCAGCACGTCATGTTTTAGCTTCCATCAAGTTCTGCTGCCGTAACGCACACTTATGTTCATGTGGGTGGATTTGCAGAAGGTAGTATTTTGGGGGTCCTGTGGCAACCACCGTGCACTGCTTGGCATTCCACTCACTTGACCTCTCTCGCTCTGAACTTCTGATGACAGGATCAGCCCTTTGCAATTACAAACTGAGTCACTGACGAGGAAGCGTTACGACACCACGCTGCAGCAACACGCACTGCGCGCCTCTCCGGTGCAGTGGTCAGACAACCTTGCTCTCTGGGGAGAGATGGCTATTAAGAAAGGGCTTGCGAGGAAACAGCACAATGAAGACATTTTTTCCCAGCTGAAAATAGGGGTAGTAGCACTTCAGCTGCAATGACAAATCAAAAGGATGAATCTGAGAACTTCCTTTTAAAAAAGTAAAAAAAACCCCAAACAAACCCAAGCCATGTAACTGTTGTTACCTGTATGTTTGGGAAACTTTGATTCAAGCTGTTCACCAAGTACCACCACGGAACAGTGTCAAATTACATTATTATATGTTCCTAATAACATTATAGGGAGTCCAGGATCCATGAGAAACTGGGTAAGAGACAGGACTGCTTTGAAATACAGGAGGCTGCCCTGATGCTTAAAATACACTGAAGTAGAGCTGTTCTGATGAGCGTAAAAACCCTGCAGTCAGCTCTCAGCCTCTAAGCAGTAAAAGCATTCCAACTTTTGATTCACTCTGTCCACTTGTGTTTTAAGAAACTGGCATTACCTCCTGTGATATATGTTTGGATCTTACCATTCTGGATGGATGCAGGCAAATAAATTCTGTGTTCCTCCACCCTGAATGCTAGCTGCCCAGTCAGAAACGCTGCTGTTGTCAGTGGGAAAGCAATTCATTCTGCTACAACTAGGCACTGTAATTCCCTCAGCTCCATTTCCCAGCTTTCAGCTGTGAAACCTCTCTGCCAGCATTCACTGCACCAGATACAAGGAGAAAATTTTATCATAAAAGCATCTTTGAACACAGCACAAACCAGGAGTACTGTATTTTGCAAAGTATGTTCAGAGCATTTCAATCTAACATTTCATGAAAGACATATCCTACAAAATGCAAAGCTAAAAATACAGGCTTAGAATTGACTGTAAATGTTTTTAATAAATGTCCAGTATAAAATTTACTGCACTGACATGTGAGGACATGCCATGCAAGGTATGTTGCCGTTAACCCTGGTGTGCTGAACAGCAACTGCAAACTCCATTTACTTCATTAAGAACTTCTGTAGGGAATACAAAATAGAGTGGAAGGAGTAGCCTATTATGGTTGTCATGTTAAAAAACTGGAGCTTCCTTATTTCTTATTCCAGTATTGCTATTTCAGCTCTTCTGGCCATGCAGAACAGCAACAAGATCATCTGGATAAATAGTGACAATGTGTTTTGCTTTTTTCCCCTTTTAGATTCCCTAAAAATGTGCAGTCTCTGTTCTTGGCAATATGGATCAGTGACATGTTCTCCAACATTAAGACTTCCTGCAGAGATACAAACATATTTACTAATCTGGCCGCCATATCATATTTACTGCTTGCAAACTCCACTACTGTGATAAGCAAAAGAAAGAATAGCACACATCATCAAAGCCTCAAGACTAAGGAAAAGGATTAGCTTCCATTAAGGCACCTAGTATCTACTCTGACTTAAGGGAAACAAAGAGAAAAGGGGGTAAGAAAATGATGATTTAGCATCTCTAGCACTACCCGCTACTGAGGAAAGGCTGTGAAGACACCATGCTGAAATCAAGTGGAAAAAGTGATACCATGGAAACTGAACAAAAATAATAATTTGCTGTTACATCTCTATCCTAGACAAGGAAGCCCTTAACCTGCAAATCACCAGATGCTCAGCATATACTGGTGAAGTATCATCACATTTTTGCCTTTTTATTCTTTGCATTATACATCTGTTTCCAGTCATTTTCAGAAACAAAACCCTGCATTGGCTGGATATCTGGCAGAACCAAATATACCTATTATGATGTCTTCAGATTCTGCTAAAAGAGTGCTGATGGTATAGACACATTTAAATGTTTGGCAAATCTGAGGATAAAGAAGAAGAAAATATCAGATAATTAGCATAGTCTAAGCAATCCCTAAAGGAAGATGGCTGAATGGTGGAGAAGCTGAAAGGTGGCTCTGAAACAAAGGGGCCTGCAGGCCGGAGGCAGCGGAGAAGATCCTCCCCCAGGGAACCACGGTGTGCAGATACTCAAAATGACCCCCCGCGAGACTGTGAAATTCGAGTTTCTGCAGCTTGAGAGCAAACTGACAGCACTGCAGTAACACATGGTTTACTCGCGTTCCCTTTCCTTAGGATGTCATGGCACTGAAGGTTGAACGTAGTAAGAAGAGCCAAGTGCTGGCACCAACGGGTCCCACCCCTTGCCACTCACTCGTTGCAAACCATCAGACATTACTTAACTGCCTTTTGTTTCATTTCTTCACCTATGGATCTGCAAAAACCGTATTTGCCTCAGTTTCTGTGGGCATTACATCCGTTATGATAGGCAACAGCAGCAGTGCACGCTGAGGGTGCGAGGCCCGACGCTGGGCGCCTCAGGCCTCCCTGCCTCCCTCCCTCCCCGCCTGGCAAGCAGGTAGCCGGCCCCAGGCCTGACCCTCTTCCCCGGCAACGCACCCCAAGCTCGGGCTCCGCCGGGCGCCGCCTGAGGGGCAGGCCCTCAAGCAACCGCCCTCAAACACCGGCGGCGGGACCGGCTGGGCCTCTGCG
>NW_009258621.1:2796030-2818421 GCF_000687185.1 Egretta garzetta
TGCTCCCGCCGGAGTGGGGGGGCTGGTCAGGATTGAAACGCTGATTTTTATGGCGCGTGAACTGTTTGGGGCCTAAGGGCTGCCTCTTCTTGAGGGTGAGGTGAAGGCGAACTTAGGCAGGTAGGGGAGGTGCCGGCTCTTGCCGGTGCCGATGGAATACAGTATTCCCGGGTGCCAGCCGGGCAAGCCAGTGGGAGGAGGAGAGTGTCCTCTTCTGCGAAGCATCCAGTAGGATAAATAATAAAGCTACTCCAGGGAAGTGAAACTAGCAGTTCTTTCCCTTGCTTCTCTGCTTCCCAGTCAGGCATGAGGCTTGGTTATCTTTTTGGGTGTGAACATTTGTTGAGATCTTGGTCTTGCATCTTACCCATAGACTCCCGAGTTTGCTTTGCCGGGTGGGTGTTGGAGTTCAGTGGTGTTAGCAGTGTTTGTAGTGGTGTTGCGGTGTCTTGGAAGGGAGGACACCTGATTTCACACTTGCCTCATGTCTGGTCCCATTCTTCTGCAGCTGCCCTAGGTGACTTTGCTTCCCGTTTCTGGTGCTGCTTAAGAGAGTATTTGCAAAGACTTCTGGCCCATAGCAGAGAACACCTTTCCTTTCCAAGGTGCCTGAGGTGATTTGTTAAATGGTGGAGCCTTGCTTGATACAGAACTCTTCGTTCTTGTTTCTTCACTAAAAGGAAGAGGAGACCGTGGTCTTGAATGGCATAGTTCTTCAATGGCCTTGGGAAAGAAAGCCAGCACTTTATTTTTGTGTAGCCCAGCATCAGTGTTTGGTACAAGGCACTTGGCTGTATTTGACACCTTTCCCTAGATTACAGAATGATGTGTCTTTAAGTACTATTTTTCTTGGAAGTGCTATTAAAAAAAAGCCCAACCTGTAAAGAATCTTAATTGTTCAGATACTTACTTACGTTTTTTAATGCTTCCACAAAATCACTTTAAGAAAACTGAATTCATTTCAGAGTTTTGTAGGTCACAGAGTTCATATTTCTTGTTGCTTTCTACAGTGGCTCTGCTGTACCGTGGAGATTAAAAATGGCTCAGGATAAGGTAATTGAGGCACTCTACTACTTGAGTCCCAAAGGAAACTTTGAAATGTGGACTTCTGACTATAGCTTCTGAAAGTTCCAGCTGCTGGATCCTCTTTCTTTTAGTATCATGGTGTCCAAAAGCTTTCTTTGAACTTCATCTTGCAACTTCCAGCCTGTGATGTTTCACTGGTTCTTTGTGGGAACTATTTTTTGGTCTTGTCCCACTTCTTGTGCAGCAACTGCACAGCATTGTGGGATCCCCTTTGCAGATAACTCTCCTCTTTGTGCAAATGATCTGTTGTTCAATTGGCTGTTTATTGTGTGCAGGTGGAAACAGAGAGTAGCCCTGTGAAGCTATTTGCCTGTTCACTTAATCGTGTTGTGGAAGCCAAGGAGAGAGGTAGACAAGAGCTGGATAGACTCGAAGAGTGCCAAGGGAAGTACCTGCCAAAGGATTGGTTTCCCTCTCAGTTTGCAGAGCAGTCCAGAAGGAGATGTGTGCTTTCAGAGTCTCTTCCCCTCGAGTTGCAGCTTCTGGCTTGCTCTCTCACAACCTTGATGCAAGTGGTAGTCAAAGAGTGACAGCCTTTGGTGGATCACACTTCAGCTTGAGTATCTCAGTGCAGCACGATTGAGCTAGTTCATTTGCTGCACCTGATGTGTTCCTGCATTGGTAGATGTGGCAGAAAAAATGGTCTAGAAAACTACTGCACTGCTTTTTCTTGCTAGGGAAACCCTGTGCTTGGAAGTCTTTGTGTGGTGCTCTTGCAAGTTTCTTCTCTTGCCTTTGTGATGCCTGAGCAGCACAGTGGGAATACTTCAGGGCAAAAGCCTGTGCTCAGCAATGTCAACTGACTTTTGACCTTTCAAATATATTCTGTCATCAGACTGAAAAGATCAGCCATTGCTGTTTTACATTGAATCTTGCCTTTTATGCATCTGCCAGAGGTACTCCCAAACACTATACAAACACTTTTAATTTATATCTGCAACAGCTGGACTCAAACATGTCAAATGAATACAAACTGCCATTGAAGAAACCAGGATTCAAGGAATGGGAAGATGGAACTGTCGGTATCCTCATTGCTGCAGGGTAGAGGTACTCTGTGAGGTGACTGGGAAATAGATTTCTTGAGTATCGCTTTTCACTGCGGTGATTTTAGCTCAGATTTGTGAACTATATAAGTAAGTCTTAGAGGGCTTTTTATTCTATGCTTTTTATGCGTTTTCCTGAAGTGTTTGTCAAGCTGTTCTCTCTGGATCATCTGCTGATACTGGTAATAAGTATTTTTGCTTTAGAGTATAGTTAAGCTCTTCTTGAATTGATACAGATTTTGACTTTATTTCGAGCCCTGCTTATGTTGCAGAACCAGTCATGAACAGTTTTGGGGGGGAAAAAAGGGGAGAGGCAAAAATAGCACTGGTTTTTTCCCCCCCCAGTTTTGGGGGAAAAAAGGGGAGAGGCAAAAATAGCACTGAATATGAACAAGAACTTGATTAGTCAAGGAAGAAGTTGCAGCTTTTCCATATTTGTTCAATGTTCTTCAAACCTTAACTGTATTTAAATAATCTTCAAAGATATTTATTGAGTAAGAATTATGTTCTATTTGACCAAAATATTCAGATGGTAAAGTAACTTCATGTTTCTTGGCAATTTGAGATATGAATTGGATACTTCTTTCAACCTGACACCACTACTGTTTACCTGAACTGAATACTTTAAAAAGCATGCACATCTGTTGCTCTCATGAGATAACGTGATGCTTCATGCACATTCTAATGAATGGCCTTTATTTATTCCTTTGTCCTGTATAGTTACTGGCATATCTTATTTTTCAGCTTCGAGCTCAGAACCAAGTACTGAAAAAGGGTGTTGTAGATGAGCAAGCAAACTCTGCTTCTCTGAAGGTAATCTCTAAAAATGGCTCGTGTCAGATGTATTAAGCTGTGACAAAATGGGTAAATGGGAATACTTTTTACGCTAAGTATTGTGATTAAAAGAATAAACAAAGAACTTGGTTTAGTAAAAGAATTTCTGTTCTGCAACTAGTCTTTGTTCTTCTCTGTAGGTGCTGTCTTTGTAAAAGTAAAAGGTTGCTTCTTGGTGATTAACTTACAGGGTGAAGTACCTACTTGAGTGCGATCTGTGGGATCAAGGCAGTGAAATCTGAGTTTTAGTTTAAAAGCAATACTTTTTGCCTCTTCGATGTTCAAATAGTGAAGAAAGCAATTTTTTAATGTGTTCTTATTTTAATGTGATACTTCTTAATAAAAACATGTGTGAAGTTTTTAAAATTAAACTTACTGGTCATTTAGGAGCAACTGAAGATGAAGGATCAATCACTGAGAAAACTGCAACAGGAAATGGACAGCTTGACCTTTCGAAATCAGCAACTTGCCAAGCGGGTGGAGTTACTTCAAGATGAACTTGCATTAAGTGAAGCTAGGGGCAAGAAGAACAAGGTATGTGCTAAAGACAAAAAAAATTGCTTAGCAGATGTCTGCTCCTCCTGATTTCTAGCAGTAGTTGCTTTGTGTCAAGGGCTGAGCTGAATGTTTTTGTCAGAATTTGTGTTATTAGTTGTTGTTAATGAAAATACCTGCAAAATGGGTATTGATACCTATTATATATGCTAAGTAGTCCTGTACTCTTCTTTCTAGTGCATCAGCTAACTGATACTGAATTGCTATCTCATTTTCCAGTTGTTTATTAAGTGTTCAAACAGCTGGGAAATATCTTGGAGCTCTGTGATTAATCTACGACTATGAAGAAAATTGATCATCCCTCATTTCCTATCCCCACCTCCTTACTTTGTAATTTTGATGTTGATGGCTAACTCTTCAGCCTATGATTATAGCTTTTCTAGTCAGCCCTTATGTGAATCTTGTCAAATGCTTTGAAATCTAAATTTTTAGCTAGTATTCACTATGTTATTTCAAAAGGACAGAATATTTTCAGTACTGCAATCTTTCATTGCCAAAACGCTTGGTGATTAAACCGGGTTATACCATGTTCTATCTAAGATCAGCCCTGCCTTCTGTAAGTAACATCAGAATTCCAAGGGTGGTGTGTCTGAACTTAAGTAATTCTCAAGCATCCTTTGCTACCTTCCTCTTATGAGGAAACCCCTATTAATTACTGTCATCTCTTCATTTTGTTTAGCTGCCAAAATGCTGTAGCCATCAAGACTGACATTAAAGAAATCATTCAACTGATTAGTAATATGATTAGCTTCCTTACTTTTTGCTTAAACTCTTGTGCATTTTTTTGCTATTCAGTTCCTTGACAAGCATAGTACCTCTGACTTAAAATTATTCACGCACCATAGTAGATTGTTCTTCAAAATGCAGTTTGACCCTTCTGGTTTTCTTTCATTTTATTGTAACTTATCTCACTAGATAAGTTTCCAAATTTCGAAGGACCTCAGCCTGGTTTGAGTAGCTTTGCAAACCATCACCACTGACTTTCTTCCCTGTTCAGCTGTCAGAATGCACGTTTTGTATTTTTTTAAGAAGTGTTTTTACTGTCTCTTATGTTCCCTTTAGTTTTACCTGTAAGGCCTCACTGAGTACATACATTGTATTGAATACACCCCTGCTAAATTTCATGCCACCCTTACTTCAGAGACTTGCCATTGGGAGACCATGTAAATCACATCTAAAACTATTTTAAGATTCTGGTACACTATCTGTGTCAGACTGCAATCCTTCTAGAAGGAGGAGAACATATACCTGTATCTCGGGTGTTGTAGCTCATAGGCTTACATCAAATGCAGAGGTGGTTTAGCTGTCCCAAGCACTTGAATTTCAGTGTTCAGTTTAAATGTAAACAGTCTCCCTTTTGTTTGGTGATGGTATTACCTTTGTTGGCAGTGTGCTAGAGCAGAAAAGCAGTGTGGGGTTCATTGGTGGTCTCTGAGTTGGACGAAATGGGTGAAAAATGAGGAGACAGCTGGCAGAGAGATGCCTGTATTGTCAGGGTAGTTGGTGGACAGTGAAAACCCTGTGTTTTCCAGGGCCATCTTGTGCTACAGCTTGTCATGGGATGGTATGCTTCCAGTGACTATTCCTGGTCCTTGCTGAGACCAGACCAGCTTACACCTGGACTCTTAGTGGGGGCAGGCATGCCTTACACACAGCTACTAAACCAAATAAGCCTGTGTGCATAGGGTTTCGAATTACTGACTGCTGGAATCTTCTAAGATTCAAATGATGTCAAATGGGCACCTGCTGATACAGGCAATTTCATGTGTGTGTGAATATGATGGCCCAGTAGAGGCTTTCCTGAGTCCTTATCAAAATAGCATTCTACCACTATACAGTAACAAGGGTGTGAAGGAAGAAGTGCTGCTTTTGGGCTCATGCTGTGCACAATATACATACCTCTTGATATATTAGTCAAGGTAGGATCTAAGCTCATGTGCCTCTACTGGGAGTTGGTGATGGGAAGTGTTTTCATATACTTGGGGATGGGCTTTGGGATACACCCAGAGACTTGGAGAATGCATTTTCTTTCTTTTAGAAAAGTGCAGAATCCTCATCTCAGTTGAGTCAAGAGCAGAAAAGTGTCTTCAGTGAAGATCTTCAGAAGAAGATAGAAGAGAATGAACGACTACATATACTTGTGAGTGAAACTTTTTTTTTTAGCCTTTCCTTTTAGTTCAGAAAACTAGTCACACAAATGAAGATGGAGAAAATAAAATGCCTTCTGAAAACTAGGGGGTTTAGAAGCTTAATTGTATGCAAAACAATAGGTTAGATCAGATAGCTTGTTTATAAAGATGTTCACTGGGCAAATGAGAAAGTATTTTGACTTCAGATTCTTAAGACAGCATGTGGAACAACTCACGTAATACGTGTTTTCTCACTTAGATTTTTTTTTTTTTAACTTTTGGTGTCACTTAGCTGCTCTACTGAAAATAGCCATATAGTTGATAGTGAGTGGAAACTTTTTTAGTTCACTGTTTCAGAATTGCCTTAAAGCTTAAAATATTTCCTGCAAGTTGCCATAACTAAGTCAGGAATTACTTTGCCGAAATGGAATGCATTTCACTTTGGTTAGGAAACTTGAGAAGAAACCTTATGGCTCAAGCTTCATTTTTCAGGTGGCTACTATTAATTGGCAATACATTTAAGGAATGCTTGGTACTACTACAAAAATTCAGTAAACACAAAGTACTTTATTCCTGAATCTTCTCTCTGTAAATATCATCGTAAACCTTTTATTTATATGAGAACTAGTACTTGTTATTAACCTGGACTGGCTAACTGAACTGGTGTAACTCATAGGACTAGATTCCATAGTAAAATGAAGCTTTCGTATGAACTCTGCTTTCCTTCTTTCAGTTCTTTGAAGCAGATGAGCAGCACAAACGTTTAGAAGCGGAGCTGAGAACTAGACTTGAAGTTTTGGAAACTGATGCTGCCCAGCATCAAGCTGTGGTGGACAGTTTAACAAAGAAATACACGGATACTATAGAAAAGCTGCAGAATGATAAAGCCAAATTAGAAGTAAGGGGTTTTCCTCTTTCTTGCAAGTTTGAGAAGTTTTGAAATTAAATGTCTTGCTGTGTCAGTACTTACATTGTGAGATTATCTTCTTGCATAAAGATCAAGTCTCAGACACTAGAAAGAGAAGCAAAGGACTGTAGGCTTCGAACCGAAGAATGGTAAGTGTTTTTATTTAATATAATGAAAAATTGATTTAAAGAAATAACTTCTGTAAAAGACGAACTGGATTATTTTTAAATAATAATACCTTAAAAAAGAAAATAAAGAATTTAATAAAATACTGTCAACAGCACATGAACATCAAGACTGTGTGGGTCAGACCCCTGTTCCTTCTACTGAGTATGTAACTAGAGAATCAATTCCACAGATTCAACTTTCAGTAAAAGCAGTTTTGTCGCCAAGCTGTTTTAAGTAGCTGTGAAGTTGATGCAAGCTCAAAGAATTTATTTGTAATGGAATGCTATAAAAAGCAAAGAAACTACTGAACTTGTATGAAACAAAAATATGTGAGTTTTTACAAACTGCTTCTAAAAACAGAGTGGGTACGATATGTTGAGACAACCTGAAAAAAGTTTCAAAAATCCCCTTCTACCCCAAAAGCTTCTTGAACAATCGCTTGTGGGTCAGGTATAACATGCTCGGCTGGAATATTTTAAAGTTTTTGTTGAAGGATTGTATTGCTAGTTTTGGAGTACCCTCATTGTCTTCAAGACGAGTTGTAGAAAATGGGAAGAACTTGAAGACTGTGGGTCAAGTCAAATTAGGGTGCATTTCTTTGAAGTTTATTATTAAGGTGCGTTTTTTAAAGATATGTGTGTAGTATAGGTCTCGTAATGGATAAAATGCATAGTGATCAGATGAAGAGTTCCTTCTTTCAAATGGTAACCTTGAAGTAATGTATTTTAATTCTTTTGATAGATGTGAAGGTACTTGAATTCCAATAGTTCTCATGTAATACAAGTCAGGGTTTCACTGAGAATGACTTGCAAAAGAGGATGAAAACTGTGTTTTTCTGCTTTTTGGGGTTTTTTTTTGTGGTGTTTGAAAAACAGTGTAGTCTTAATCTGCTACTATTCAGTTCAGAGCTTGTCTGTCATATCCTACGATGACTGGGTAATTAATGTCATTGTAAGAAATTGTCCCTACCATTTAAGAAGGGAGACTTTTTAAAAATAATAAAGCCTGACACTTCTTTACTTTAAACACTGAAATTGGTACCTGATGAACACATGACAGAAGATGTCTTTGAGTGTACTGCTCTTCTGTTTTCCCTGCTCTTTCAGGGGAAGGGATCCATTTGCCTCTGACACCCACACTTTATTCAGGAAAGCCAGATGATACAAGACTCGACAGCCTCTATGCCTTGAAAATTAAAGGGCAGAATGTAAAACAAAACATGTCAAACTACTTGTTTGCCGTTCCTTTAAAGTACAAAAAGGAAACAACCATACTTTTGCAGTTTGTCTTTGAGCTTATTTTCTATCATGCCCAATGCTACTGTGGTTCGTGCTATACAGTTTCTATGCAATTTTGGAGCTGCTTTTAAAGAAATATATTTGTTGATGTGCATGAGCTACTTATTGGTCAGTTTCTTCATGTCTTGCTTGTCTATTTTGGATTTTTTTTCCTTGTTAGTCCTGGTAAATTTCCACATATCAAATGTTTTTGTAAAAAAGGAAAAAACTGTCACTTTTACACCTTCCCCCCATCCTCCACTATATGTACAGGAGTTCTAGATGTCAAACGAGAAGCAAAACAATGAAGAATTTGGGGGCCTAAGTTGGGTAAGGTGTGGAATTTGGTCTGAACCGATATGCAGTAATCTTTGTTGACATATGTATATAATGCTGGAATATGTTACTGTTCATCTCAAGAATCTATACTAATGATGCTACTAATCTCAATAACTTAGGTTCACATCTATACCCACGATCAAATGCAAGTGAAGCAGATCTAGAGGAAAAATCACTTGAGAATGCATGAGAAACATGATTGCCTAGTCTTGTGGGAATGGGCTGTATCATAGCAGTGTTTAAATACAGGGCTTTGAAAAACTTGTGAGGTGTTTCTAATAGTGATGTGACATAGTTAACTGAATTATCAACAACTCACTCTTTGCATATTAGAATACTGCATCAGATATATAATAAATAATTTAAAGGCCCTTTTGCATTCCTATTCAAATTCTGGTAGGAAACAATACCTTCATATAGCTTATACAATAATTGCAGAATTGGAAAATAATGTAAAGATTAACTCTGAAATAAGTTGAGCTTCTCAAGAATAGAACTTAGGATTTACAACTTGTTGCACCTTTCACTGCATTTGTTAGGGATTAAAATGCAATGTCATGTATTAAATATGACATAAAGGAAGAAAAATTATTACTACCATCTTATTTCTATCTAACTTCTAGAAAGGGACAGATACCTGTATGCTCAAGGGATGCTTATGGTGAGCTATGGTGTTGGTGATACAGACTAAATTTAAAGGCTTATAGTGTGTTTCATTTGTCTTTTTGTTATTTAGCCAGCAACAGTTAAAGAATCTTCAAGCAGCTTTGGGCAGTAGACTGGAAGAATCTCTATGCATAATCAATGAAAAAGTACCTTTTAATGACACAAGTACGTATCACCTTGGTCTGGGTTTCTTGTTTAATTTTGGGTATCCATCTGGAGGAATTACTCATTATAAATTAAAATATATTGGCTGTTGGAAATGTTGGACTTCTGAACAGACACTTGGAGGTAATTGTATTAAGTATTCATAATACTCATCATGTTTAGTAATCTTAAAATACCGGGTTTTTTATATATATATAAAATGAAAATTAAAACTTTTGAAGGCTTTTGAGTATTTACCACTTCTCTTGCATAGTGTTGACAGAATATTGTAAAAGATGAAGGAACACTATCAGTTTACTGATTTCTTCATGAAGATTTCTTTAGTTACTCATCTGAGAATATTATTTTGGGCAACATATATTCAAGAGTTACAGTAAGTTAAGATGGGGATAAACTAGTGGCTGCAGAGATGTTGACTTGGTGAGGCATTGCATCAGTAATGGTCTACACTTAGTGGGAAGTCTGTCAATGTGTCTCATGTCTGATCAGAGAACACTGAGGCTAGTTCTTATCTGTAGTTTGTCTCAGACTCACTAATCTTTTCAGGGAAAAAAACCCTTTGAATTCAGGGACTTCTACCTGAAGCAACCTTTTTTTTTCCTGCTTCCTTTTCAACTACTACTAGGTAAACTGAAGTGCAGAGGATACCATAAAGTTAGGAGTGCTCAGCCTTGGCGTTGCTTTGGTACAAGAATCGGTTAGTACATGCCAGATCAGTGCTGGGTGCTTTTGTAAATGTCTTGGACACAAGGTTGTACTTTAGCGGGCCACAGTCTGTACTCTTCTGGCAGTGAGACTAGTAGGACCTGGAATAGTGAAAAAGCTGAAAGTAGGGAGAAGGAGCAGAGAAGTGAAAACAGGCTGTTGAATTTCAGGTAGGTTTTATTGGTAGCTTTTGCATTTTTTTGTTCAGTTTAAAACTTGATGACAATCTTTTGAATTGGGCCTAGGTTCTCTAAAAGCTTATCTGGTGGGATGCTTCATGGGTGAACCTTCCAAATTCTTCACTGGGTTGGCAATCCAGTGAGTGTTGGCTTAGAAACACCAGATGATCTTCTCTTCAGGAAATGCTGACTCTCATACAGCGTGTAATGCTTAGGTGTAGATGCCTTGAGCTGATACCCCCTTTTCACTTTCTTATCACTTTGCCTGGCATCTGCTGTCTATTTCTACTTCTCTTGCTTTAGTGGATTTTTTTTTTTTACAGATGGCTATCACTAGTGAGAACTTTGCAAAGAACTTGTTTATCTGCTCACTCAGCTGCCATAGCATAATGTTTTTGCAGAAAACACTGCAAATAGTGGACAGATCTTTAGTGATAGAAGAATGAGAGCAAGTCAGGAAATGTCTGTCTGCTATGGATTCCAACTGTTGCTGTAGGCTCTGTAGTTGGTTTTAAGTGTAACTAGAAGCTGGCTTCAGTTTCAGTAGCAATCAAATGACTTGTTGACTGCTAAGCATGATTTTGAGAGCAGAAAGATAAAGTTTTCTGAAGCATTTACAAGTAGGGTTTGGTAATTTTGCACAGAGGTTTTTGTTCTGAATACAGCTACCTCTTCCCGTGTGTTATTTGCCAAATGCAGATGATACAAAAGGAATAAGAAGCTGTACATTTCCTTTGTGTGCAAATTTTAAACTAAAGTGGTTATTATTCCATTTAATTGAGGATGGATGTGATCCCTTTTAAATCTATAAGACTTTGCAAGCTGTTCTCTAGGTACAAATATCCTTCTACCTCTTTAGAAATTCTACCCACTTGTAATTGAATAATCATTCTAGTTGCTCTGTAACTGGAACAGAATGCTGAAATATATGGAGAGTACATACTATTCTAAATCATCAATGAATCAAGTACATAGGAGCTTTTTTAAACGTGCAAACCATTAAAAAAACACGTTCATCTTATTTGACCATCCCTGGAAAAGATTTTTTCACTCTTGTTTGTGATGAATACTCTTCTTTTGGGCAAGAGGATTCTGCTCTTGCCTATCAAATTCAGGGTGTTCAGATGGTTAAATTTGACTTCCAGTCTGAGGCAAGTATAGAATTGCTTTCTCTCCACCTAGTCACAGTAACTGTTCTTAAGAAAGTTTAGGCTACTTTATTGAAGCCAATTGTTTGTATCTTTTAGTTAATATTACTTACATGAACTGTAATATTACTGCAATGAAATTTTAGATTTAAAAATAATCACTATTTACGAATAACTGTCTTAAACCCAGGATTTAATAAGTGCATATAACTCAATTTTTGTCCTGTAGGATCTAATCGATACAATGCTCTGAATGTACCGATACACAACAGAAGATACCAGGTAAGCACTTCCTGTGCCTTCATATGTAAAGATGCAACTTTCTACACAGATGCGGAATAAAACCAGCCATTTCAGTGACCTGAAATGGCAGAAGATAACTTACCTTACTACTATCATGAGAGTCCAAGGGAGTTTCTGCCCACAGAGCCTCTGTGCATTTCAAAAGGTAGTCTATACTGTTCTTATGTCGAGGAGTCAAGGTGCCTGCTCATCTCACTTCACTAGAGCTAATGCATTGACTACTGGCTGATGATCACAATAGGTATTAACTCAGGCATGCCTTTCTAAAAAGAGTGGCAAAAAGTTTTAACATTTATCTCTTATTAAAGTTCTACTAAATATTCTTTTATTATGCCAGCCTGCAGTAAATTGGAACTTGAACATTTCATTTTTAAAGTTGGTTAAAACTACATTAGTTTAGAGGTATTAAGCTTTTTATTGAAAAACATAATTTTGGTATCTTAAATTCCTTTTCCCTCAAGCTTATCACTTGATATGACTTATCGTCATATCACGTAAGCCCCAAAGAATGTTTGTATTTGTAAACTATACATTGGTGTGTACACTAGAATACCATATTAGTTAATATTACTTGTCACTACCCATAATCCTCTTAAGGAATAAATCATGTGTTTTTGAGAACTCTGCATGGTTCATTTAAATTTTATAGGATGCTTCTTGTCAAAACACCTCTTACTTGCAGCCAAACTGCCCTTATTAATTTAGATGTTATTTTAAAAGAAACAGTTTCTGTTCATTGCTGTAACTTCTGCAATTTCCTTGAGAATGTGGTTTACTTGGTATTCAAAAATGAGCATTAGTTTTCTGTGAATAGCTAAATATATTAAGGCTTTTTACAGTAGTAAATCAGATACTGATGGGCTCCACACCACTCGTTTTTTTTTCCTCTTTGCTTGCATGATACGTCTTGAACCTTCAAGTTAATTCATTCAGATGACACTGTAGAAAGATTTGAAATAGCTGCTTTCTCCTTTCTTCAGAAGTGCCTATAAGAGACCGTGTTCTTAATATGTCTGCTGTGAGAACAAGTGACCTGCTGTCCAGTTTTGTGATGGAAGTAGTCTTAAATCAACCTGTTGCTGAGTTCTAAGAGAAATCTGAATAACTATGTGGAGAGTTCTCACTTTCCTATTTTCTGCTAGCACTGTATCTGCCAGCCTCATGCTTCAAGATCTGCAGTCTTGAAAATGTTCCAGAACAGATTTTTATGACTGGCTTTGCAAGTGGAGGCAAAATGCTAGTGTATTAGCTCAGTGTAAAGGACAGCAAAACAGTAATATTGTCTGTTTTCCTTCATTGCATAGCCAATTAGCATACACAAACTGAGTATAACGATTGCATTAATTACTCACCACCATCCCTGATCCATAATCAAGATTCACTTGATTTAACGCTTCATTGAAGCATTAGCAATACATCTCTGAAGGATAAGTCATTCTTTGCTGAAATGTCACTTTAACCATATTCTCTCCTCCATAAATTGCAAGAGTTTGGTTTTCTCCTCTGTTGCCTTTGCTTTTTTAGAATGTTCCGTCTTGGATTAATTTCTTGGATAATTTCCTATTGCACTAAAGACACAGAACAGCCTTATTCATGAGCAGCAGCTCAGTTTTGGCCGGGTGGGAAAACCAGAATTGAGTGTTACTGGTCAGAGAAGCAGGCACCTGTTATTCTGGGAGAAAACCTCATTGGTTTTTACTAATTAAAGTTTATTTCCTTACAACCAGGTGTTACAAATTTCTCACTATCACCACACTGGAAGAATTGAGCTGTTGTCAACAATTAGTCTATTGGTCTTTAGAAATCTTAATTTCAAAGATGGTTTCTGTAATTGTACTAACCTCTAAGCATTCTTGTGGTCTGTAGCTTGAGAAATGCAGCAGAGGTAAAGCATCACCTCTTGTATAAAATAAAAATGTACTTCATTGTAGAAAAACATGCCCTTCTGTCTGGCATTCTAGTTTATGAATAAACTTTAAAAATTGAGTTAAAGATAATTGCTGCTGTATATTTTAGGCTGAACTAGTAACAAGAAAGAAATCGTCAATTGCATTTTTTGTGTGCCCAACCATAGATTTATTTTTCATATTTAAATAGGTACATGTCAAATCTAATAATTTTAAAACTGTCTTTACAGCTGAAGTTGCGAGACCTTGCTGGCCAGGCACTGGCTTTTGTTCAGGAACTTGTAACTGCTCTTTTGAACTTCCATACATACACTGAGCAGAAGGTACAGATCTTTCCCATTGATTCTGCAACAGATACTATATCACCATTAAATCAGAAGGTAATGCTTACAGATATCAGCCACAAGTATATTCAATTATGTAGGCTTTCATGAGTGAATAATCTTAGTTGTGCAAACTTTTACTACCTTTACTGGAATGCTATGAGTGTTTCTGAGGGGCAGCCTCTCCTGCATGAGAATTCTTTTCTATTGGGCGAATTCTCTGAATGGGCGAAGGTGTAGCTGCAGAGAATCCCTTTTCCCTGTGCCTCTGCTGCAAGAGCAATATAGTAGTCAAATCAAGGCTTTGCTTTTTAAGTGCTAAGTTAAAGTGCATTTGTCAAAAGTTCAGCTGACTTATTTTAGAATACACAAATATGGCACTGCTAAATAGATGTTTGTCTTAGTTAATGCACTGGAGCATGGGAGATGTTGAGACAGAAAGTCTTGTGTTTAAAGTGTAAAGTGTTTAACTGTAATGTGGAATAAACTGGATGCAAGTTAGGCTTATGAAGGAGAGAAGTTGGACTTTATTCCCTTGTAAAAAAACTTTATAATCTGATTTTGGGCTATTTGTGCGAAGACCTTTCTTGTAAGTGTTCTGAAGCTTCGAGGCTGTAAAGCATGTTGAAATTAAGAGAAACCTGATCTGTCTTTCTGTGCAATTCTATGGGAAGACTTTTCTGAAAGTATCATTGAGAGCTGTTGAGCTGCATCTTTTGACTTTCTCATTCTATGCCATGAAGCATGGAAAAGAACTTTTTGCACAAGGATTTGCATGGGGATGCATATATGTATGCTTTGGAATAAAACTGCTTTAACGTCAGAGTTGTTAACTTCATAGTGCAAGTGGACCTATGTGCGTTTTAAGTTGCTAGATGACAGTATTTTCTGATTCAGACTGTAATTTCAATTTAGTATTTTGTAGGGCTCATCAAATGGCTGCAGTGCATGTAGTGGCAATGTTAGCTGTCACAAAACTTTCCTGTCCTTGGGAAGACCTCTTTTAAGACTACTTTGCCAGCAACAAATACGCTTGTGAAAGTGTTTATCCACTAGAGAAATCCTGCTCCACCTCCTCGGTTGTTTCAACTAGTTGAATCAAGAATACACTTTACAGAGATTCAGCATAGATCTTAGTTTGAGAACGACATTTTCTTGCTCCTGCCACCAAAATTACTCAAAATGGAATATCCTTCTTGTGAAAACTACATGGCTTTGTCATCTTCCACCTTTTTGGGGACAGGAATGGTCTCTCCTTGATTATGTGGCCCAGAGTGGTGATTGGACTCTACAGACACTACTGCAGTTTACACTGAGGGACTAAAAATCAGGTTTCTTAAGACACCACTTCTCAGGCATTTTTTTCTTAATGTCCTAGTTAATGTTTCTTTCTTGCTTTTCAGCAGAGAAGTGCTTTCACGCAGCTGAAACATGCAACTTAATCAGAACTGCAATTTGATTCTCCTTTTCTGATAATTGACTGATTCAGTAGTTCAGGCTTTGTTTGTTTTCCTAATTGTCTCTTGTAGACTGCTCCATTGTGTATTCATGATCTAATTGCCTCAGCACACTGCTACCTCTCAGGGCTGTTGCTGTGACTTTCCAGCAGTGAAGCATCATTTATCGCTCACTGAAGCTGCTGTTGCTCCTGTATTTTTGATTAATTTATCTGTTTGCTTGGCAAGTGTTCTCAGTGTGATCTTAGCTCCTCCACTGAGTGGTTCAAAACCCTCTCCTTAATGTCGTAGAGAAAATGAGACAAGTGTCAGGTAGTGGTTTAGCACACTTGCACTGATTTATTTTTCCCCAACTCCAGGTCTTGTCTGGCGCTTTCGAGCTATTTTCCCCAACAAACACTCAAAGTAGATGTGGACAGTTCCCTTCCAGGTTCAAGTATTCCTTTTCTCTTTAAGTATTGGATTGCTGGGTTCTGCTGGGTCTTCAGCATTGTGCTGGATAACTCCAGTCCTCTCTCTTGCAACACAAGTCAGGAGCATTCTGCATGTGTTGTATCTTCCTCCTTAGACTTAGGAATTTTCCCGAATTCCATCCAGATTCATGCATGCATGAATGAGAGCTTGGCATCTCTTTTTTTTTTTTTTTTTTTTTTTCTTGTTAACACTGTGTTACTGCACTGTAATAATACAAGAAATAATTAAAATTTCTCATACCCTATTTGCCTGGGATCTTTAGCTACTGTTGTGGTATAAATAATCAAAGGTGAAGTTATCTTTCTGTGGGATAAAATAAAGACCAAGATCACTTTTGACTACCTATGTCAATCTGTGGAAAAAGCTTTTTGTAATACTGTGATATCAAAATTGAAAGCTGACAGTACTGTTAAGTTTTGGTTGTGTATGAGAGTAAACGCCTTTGTTCTTAGGGATACTTTTCTATGGCTAATTTAATCTTCCAGAAATTTTACTTAAGCAGTTTTTAAGAGTCAGGCAGTTCCGTGAGGCCAAAGAACCTGTCAGTTCTTGAGAGTAAGAATTCTTCCTTTGATTAGTTACCGCTCCATTCTTTGCATTGGCACAAGCATACTTTGACCCATGTTGAAAACTGGACTGGATACATTTTAATCTTTTTCTGTATCTCTTGCTCTCAGTTTTAACTCTGTTTAGTCTTTCAATACTTCCCACAGCACAGCATAGCTGTGCAAATGTTTGTGCTAATGCACAGGACAAGAGCTGAGAGGCAAACAACAGCTGGGAGGAAGGTAGGATAGTTTGTTCTGGTGGCTTAATAGTGCATGGATTTAGCCTCAATTTGATGGAGTTGGGCAAGGAATGCAAGAATGTTTAAACTTAAAAAGCAGGGGTTTAGTGTGCTGTGCATGGCAGTTAAAATGAGATAGGGTGCTGTGGCAAAGCCCTAGATGAGGTTTTGCCTGGGCTTCCATTGCACTCTTCACTATTTCTCACTTTCCCTCAAGGTGTGTGTTTGTGTCCCCTGTAGAAGAGGTTGCTTTACATCACTTGGCTGTTATATCTTATTATTGATGTCCTGGGGATCATTTAAGATGACAGGTGTTTTGCTAAAGTGGACTGTTCAATTGTTAACTTGAAACAGTTTGCACGAGCCTTCAGCAAGCACCATTTTAAAAATCTCTCTGTACTCAGTTCTCACAGTATCTTCATGAAAATGCTTCATATGTTCGCCCTCTGGAGGAAGGAATGCTTCACTTGTTTGAGAGTATTACAGAAGATACTGTGACAGTCCTGGTAAGATTTCTTACATTTAGTATTGAAAAAGACTTTTTACAGAGCAAAAATAACATGGGTTTTTTTCCCCTTCCAGGAAACAACTGTGAAAATGAAGGCCTTCTCAGAACATCTAGCTTCCTACTTATGCTTTTTAAGAAAGATTCTTCCTTATCAGTTAAAAAGGTATTTTTGATTTGATAGATCAAATGAAAGGAGTGATAAGTGTCAGGCATGCAGCATTGTCAACATCTACAATTCAAATATTAAGTCTACCCTTAAAGCACTCTGGCTTAAAAGGCAGAACTTTTTTTTTTTTTTTTTTTTTTTTTGCCGGCTGGTTTTTGAGGAGCCTCTAGGTTATGCATGTTTTTTTTCTGCTGGGCTTTAGAGCTAAAAACATGTATTTTAAAGCTTTTTTCCTCCCTGACAGATGAAACTTTCATTAAAGCTGCACAGATTTTTAATGTTTCTTGATGTTATTCAATAGCATTGATACTATTCAGGTATGATACACTGAAACTGTTAATTTCTTGAGCCTTTCTGAAGATTATTTATCATGCAGTAAATATAACAATGTAGTAAAACTTGGCCAGACGCCCATCCCTTCTGCAGTGAAAATCATGAATTATTAGAGCAAAGGACTACTCAAAAAGAGGGGTTGGATTAAGGAAGAAGAGAAAGTTTGTTTTATGCCTTCTTTGTACCTGTTCTCCTGCTCCTTAGGAAGCAAAAGGTAAACCGTATGTAGTAGAGGAGTAAGTCTTTAAACTGATGCAATCAATTCCTTGCCGTGAGTGTAAACCATTCCTGGCTTGTGACTGAAGCTCATAAGAGAGGGGATAGTACATGCACACAGTAATTTTCATGTATTGCTAAGTTACTCTGATATGTTAACCATTCTAAAATAAATTCCTCGTCTATTGTTGATTTGGACTGGGGATGTAGAGAACACTAGTTATCTACTCCAAAACTCATGAACTTGTTTTTTAAGATAATTGCTCACTTTTTAAAAAAATGATTCGTATGTTCCTAGTTTGGAAGAAGAGTGTGAGTCTTCTCTTTGCACAGCTGCTTTAAGAGCTAGAAATATGGAGCTACACAGAGACATGAAAAGGTTGACTGCAGTCTTTGAGAAGCTACATACATACGTTAGTCTTCTTGCATTACCAAGTAAGTGCCAGTTTTGGCTCTGTTGGTTACATTGTGACTGGGAGGTAGAATTTTCCTTTTGGACCAGTTTAAATAAAAAAAACCCCAAAACAACAAAACAAAAAACAGCCAACAAAACCAACCCCTCCCCCCACCCACCTCCCTCAAAAAAACCCCAACCCCATCACACCAAAAAACCCCACCAAAACCCAAAATAAACCAAATGCTCCCAAACCTCACCACACCAAAAAAAACATATGCAAAAAAAAAAAAAAAAAATCCCACTTCTGTGATAAACTTACTAAACTTGTTTTCCTCTTAATGTTACTCTTTAGGTACAGTCTAAACTATGGGGCAAGTGAGTTCTGCAGTGTGCTCTGTCGTATTGGACCCTCTTTGATCCAGGCTGGGAGACTGTGCTGTGGAGTGTTTAATGCTCTACACTCTTCCTTCTGGATAGTCTTGGGCATTGTGCAGGCTTGGAAATTACCAAGCAGTCACATGTACCACATTTTAGATAGTCATAGTTAACTGTAGAGGAGGATCTGACTAGGTTTTTATGGTATGATTGACAGTATGTCTTTTTGTTATCTTAGTCACAAAATTGTTAATTAGTAATAAAATGTAGTTTATTATCACTTCTGTCTCCTCCTTTTCTATTAAACTATGACTCTCATGGTAATGACTAAATAAAGTAGGGTAAAACCTTTGTGTGTATGTGTGTGGGGAAACTATATCCAAATGCATACTGTAAATAATAAGAGGAAATAGTTACTGTGTAGCTTCAGGTTATTTTAGTCTTCACTCTTTAGAAGGACCCAGATGGTGGTTCTTACAACAGTGAACATGTAAATATTTCTGCATGTATAAATGCTTTTTGAGACCAAAAGAGTTGATAGTTGTAAAATATGAATGAAATTCAGGAAACTTGGAAGTCTTTTACCTGCCTACTCTGGCACAATTTGGTGTGTGTGTGTGCGTTTATATATATATAAAAAAAAGAAAAATTAATTAATTTCTTATATATATTTATATATATATAAAAGAAAAATTAACAGAAGGGGAAATTTAAGTAAATGAATGTTATGATTCTTTAGCTCTAAAGATCATACCCCATGCAAATGTTTCTAGTAGGTGGAAGTTGGGTGATTTTTCAAAACTAACTTTTTTCATTCATGGTTTAATCTTAAATTTTTTTTTTCTTTCTATATGGTACTTTTAGGTACAAAACCAGAAGGACTTCTTAGGACAAATTACAACTTGGTGTTTACAAACATTGCTACAAGTCTTCATGGATTTCATGATGTTTTAAAAGGTGAGACGACAGGAATAGTGCTATGTTTCACCTCTGCTTTTTTTCTGATTAACATAGCACACATGCATTCTGTCTGTAACAATGTTAAATATGTAATATGTGATGAATCTGGTTTGTTTTGCCTTTACAAACAAAGATAAGAAACTAAACCTGCTAACTACTTGTTTTGGGCTTGCATGCATGTTTTTCTGTCCTCCATTCAGTTAGCTTTGTTCTAAATTTCTGCAACATTTAATTGTGGCCCTCTAGATCTTCCTTTGCTTTCGTTGCTGAACTTCATTGCTGTAGTGGAACTAGCATACAGAATGGAATGCCATTACATTATAGATATTTTCCTCCACTTCTGTAGTGATGACCTAGTATCTGCTCTGAAAGTGGAATTTTTCCTTAAAGTTTTTAGGTTGATTAGTATTTTTAACGTGTATATATAACCAAAGCTTACAAAGCAGTCTGGTTTCCTTTTGAATCTTAACTTCTTCCTTGAAAATGGCTTACCTTCCTTTTATTGGAAGGACATGGATATGTTATGTTTTCACTGAAGTAATGTTTGGTTAAAACTCAGTGTTTTAAAACACTAATATTTCTAGAATCTCTGCACCATATAGCTGTTCTCAGGGAGAAAATGATCCATATAGATGAATTGTTTTGATACTAGTCAGCTGTTTAAACACTAACATGCTTTTATAATTTCAAGCAAAATAATTTTTTCTTCTAGTCTTTTTAGTAATGTCAATAGCATTGCTCCATTTTGCAGTGTCCCTGTTTAAAAAAAAAAAAGATACTATTAGAAATTGTGCCACAAAAAATTAGACTATGAGTTTTGTAACATAGATAAGCTTATTGATAACCACCTTGTACTCTTAATATAGTTACTATAATGTAAAACCAACACAAGTTATGCTTTATCAGAAGAAATAAAGAAAATAGAAGCAAAGTACTGAAGAAAACTGTTAGTAGAATTCATTAGCTAGCAGCAGAAATGTAGTGTGTAACACCTCACGCTCCCACACTACAGAATGCTTGATTTACCACTTCTCTCTTCCCTTCTCTCCCAACCCAAACTAATTTCCAACTGCTTAAGCTTGCTTCAAATTATAACTTCTGGTGGTGATGGCCTGGGACTTTGCCATTTTGTAGCAATAGTACTTTATTGTAAAATAGGTGCGAAGTGTTCACTTGGCCTAATTAAAAATAAGTAATTATTTGACAAGTTGGGAATGCTTGTTCTTGCATGATAAGTACTTGAGGTTTTTTAAATTTTGGTGCTGTGGAAATAAATTGGTGTATTTAAGCAAAGATGTTTTTGTGAATGACTTTCAAGAAGTTTTGTGGGTTTTTGTCTCTCAAAAACTGTTCTGTTGATTTTGCCTGAAAGGATTTTAGAATATAAGTAGCATTCTAAATTTCTGGTAGTCTTTTAGATTTGCTCTGACAGAATTAAAATACTCTTCCCTTCTACGTCATGTAAGCTTAAGGCTCGCATATTGAACGTGACTAAAAATTCTGCCTTTAGTGCCCTGATGTTAACGTATGGAAATGGAAAGTATACTTGTGGAATGACATGCTAGTTCAATGTGAGCTTGGATCTGCTATATAGCTATGATTTTTGGGATACAGAGTATGCTTAAATATACACCTTTATTCTGCCTTGTGTAACAGGCATAATGTCTATTCCTTATGATCACAAATGCTTGTCTAAGGCAGTATACCGAAGAACTAAGAATATCCAGAATAAACTTCTATACAACTCGCTTAAAGAGTGGAAGAGCATTTGAAGCCCGAAGTCATAAGTTGAATTTGAAAATGGTTGCTTAAATAGACAAAAAACATCATCTGATATAAATATGTGTTTTTTTCTAGATATTTCCAAGCACTACAGTCAAAAGGCTACTTTAGAACAAGACGTTCCAACTGCCACACAAAAACTCATAACTACAAATGACTGTATTTTATCCTCTGTTGTGGCTTTAACAAATGGAGTGGGCAAGGTAATGGATGTTTTTGTTTCAATATAATGCCCTAGCTTGTGCAGGTTTTTAAAAAAAAAAAAACCAAAAAACCAAAAAAACCCAAACCAAACAAACAAAAAAAACCAAGGCCAAACCGGAACTTAGTTGAATGATTGAATGATTTGGAAAATCTAGGTGTGCCACTGATTATTAATAATCTATAGTATCAGGTTTGTTCTAAGGTATTTTCAGGCTATGAGGTAAGAACAACTGAAAGGGTAATAAAAATGGATACTGTAAAAATTATGCTTTGCCTTAGTAAGGTCTAAGTTATGTGGAAGAGCCTGTAGCTTTTTTGAATTTGTTGTTGTGAAGTCCAGTTTCACTAAAGGCTTGTCTTTTTCTTGAAAGAGTAATTGCTTTCATGAATCTTTCCGGTCAACTTAATTCAAAAAGTGACTTTTCTTGATGTGTCTAGATTGCCGCGTTCTTTAGCAACAACTTGGATCACTTCACTGCTTCGTTGAGCTATGGCCCCAAAGGAGGAACGGAGTTCATCAGTCCTCTTTCAGCTGAGTGTATGCTGCAGTACAAGAAGAAGGCGGTTGCTTATATGAAGTCTTTGAAGAAGGTTTGTTCAGCTAGCGTGCTTGCACAGAGAAAGTGCAATTCAGTTGATAGTTGGCTATGCCAAATAGAATATAAACTAAGGATTTTCAGTATTTGGAATGGATTTTCCTCTGAATGAGAATCTTTGGCTGAGAAGATGGAAACCTTAGAGCAATAATGCTATTGAAAAATTTAGAGAGCGTAGTTGCTCTCACAACTGAAGATATGTGCCAGTTCTGCTGTTACCCATTTCCACTAATTATTTCTGTGCCAAGACTCCAAGGAGAAGAGGGTAGCTGCTTATTTAAATTTCCTCTCATATTCACCAGCAGTGTGGAGTGAATGACATCATATTCTTGTACTTGTATTCACTGGAAGACAGTTGAGAGCAACAGGGAAAAAAAACACAGTTCAGAAGGAGAAAATGTG
>NW_009258621.1:2818438-2826517 GCF_000687185.1 Egretta garzetta
GAAGGATTGAATGCTGCCAGATCTCCCTGTTGTCTCCATTAAGATTAACACTTAAGTCATGGTGTACTTAGCAGTTATCATTAAATCACTTAATACAATGTCTGTAAAGTGGACCTTAAGATGCATTTGGTTGTTAAGTAATACCTGGAGTTTTCTGAACACTTTTTAATAAGGTGTGCATTTTGGGGAGGTATTTTTTGTGAGCTTAAACCATTTTTTTTCTACTGGCTGGTAAACACTTGGAAGATGTTTTTCTGCCCTCTACTAAAATAAGGGGGACAATAAGAAAATAAATGCAGAATACATATTCTGATCTACTGTGAAACATGTTTTGAGATTTCTTTTATCCTTCTGCAGCCTTGTGCAGATTCAGTGCCTTATGAAGAGGCTTTGGCTAATCGCAGAGTTCTTCTGAGTTCCACAGAAAGTAGAGAAGGTCTTGCACAACAGGTATTCTGGTATAAATTTTACTAACATATATGACTGTATTTTATAAGGGTAAAAATAGTATCAAATAGTCTCCACATTTATGTGTATGGTTGTATGTATATAGGCATATACTGCAGCTTAGAATTAGACTGTAGATGTCTTATTTGTAGGGTTTTGAAAGTATAACTTACCCTTGTCAGGCTGGGTTATCCAAGACTTGTTCTCCTGTACCTGCAGAATGTACACATAGTTATAAGAGATGGGATTATGCCATTGATGTCTTCATTTATAAATACAGGAAGTCAGGCAATCTTTAGTAATTCAAATAAATGCAAAATAAGAATAAGGCATACTGAAGTATTAATTTCAAATGTTATGTACTATTTCGAGTGCTTTTTTGGACTACTCAGGATTTATTAGCTCTGGTTAAGAACAATGATTTTTCTTTTCAGTTAAAGTCTATTAATAGATTACAGTTTATCATTCTTGCAGTGTGCAGAGGGAGGTTAAATCGTATTTAAAAGGCATATGCAGTTTGCCTATCTCCTCATATGAATGAGACCTGCTAACTGATTAATGCTAAAACTTCTTTATTAGCTTGAATGTCAGACTACTTGAGTCACTCATGGAATTTTTACAGAAGAAAGACTTCAGTGTTGTTTTGTGTGTGTGTGTTTTTCTTTTTTGTTTTGTAGTGGCCAATATTGAAAGTGTAGTAGTAGGGATGAGATGAATTTAAACAGAAATGTATGGAGTGATATGATGTGTACCATTCCATAGCTGATTTCTTATATGGACAAGTGGGTGGTTCTGTCTGTGTGAAGTGGGGCAGCTGGGAGGGAAGAAATTGTTTGTCTTTCTAGCACAGAACAAGACAATGCTAGTGCCAGGCACACATCCTTTAGGTTTTCAAAGTTTTTCCCTGCTTTGATTTTTCACCTGTTTTTCACTGTTGCCAGTTCTGTGAGCTGTAACTTTGTGATTCATGTTTCAGCCTAATTAAAGAATGTGGTATTTTTGACACATGACCATCACAGTACAACTTGAATCATAGTTGTTTACCTGCTGCATTATTCATTAGCTCACTTATGTAATGGTTTAAAATAATACTGCCTTCAAACATTTCCTGTGTGTGACTTTTTTCCCCCTTGTGTTCAATAACCCGGACTGTAAACTTTCCCTCCTAAAGGTCCAGCAGAGTTTGGAGAAAATTGCAAAACTTGAACAAGAAAAAGAACATTGGATGTTGGAGGCCCAGCTAGCGAAAATAAAGCTAGAGAAAGAAAACCAAAAATTGAAGAACTCTCTTAGTGGACATTTAACTGAAACTATACAAGAGCGTTCTGTTTTGCCAAACGTAGCTGAACAAAAGAAGGAAACGACAGAAAAGAGTCCAAGGGAACCTATTAAAAGTACTAGTCTGGTAAGTGACCTTTTTCCTTCAACAGAGAAAAATCCACTTTCTTCAATAGTAGTAATGTTTGATCAGAGGAATGCTAATAATGAAAGTTTTTTGACTGTGGTGAAATGCATTCACTTGGGTTCCTTGTATTTGCAAAGCTGTTTGCTTTATTATTTATTGCTGGTATTAATCTTCCGCAGAGTTTGGAACTTCCTGGCTTTTGAGACTTTGTCTGGTATCTTTAGTATCATGGAGACATTTTTGCAGTTCCGTACTTGTGACTGAGGGGGAAATATTAGTAGATGCTTAACTTCTAGGTTTTTCTGATTCTATACTCAAGAAGCCTTGGAAGTAGTATGTATCTCAGGTCAGCTCTGAGTTTCCAGTACTTTTTTTTTATCCTTAGGTATTTTAAAGCAAACAGAAGTAGGTAGTTGGTATTTTTAAATGGGTTGAAAGATTTACTATAACTTGGTGCAGTATAAGGTAATTTTAGCTTGAAGCCATTCAAGATTTCAGTGCTGTCTGGAACACTAATTTTTGCACAACCTTCATAGGTACATACAACTTGGGCTCAACAACTTTGTTTGGATATGGCATGTATTCTGTCTGTCCTTGCTCTTCTGTGTTGGGTAAATGTCTTTCCTGTTCGTTGCTAGTATTTAAAAGAGGTTGGCCTTTCCTCTGAATTCCCACTTCCAAAGGGGTATTAATAGGGATGTCGTCTGTAAGAAAGAAACAATCTCCTGAGCTCAGCACTCGATAGAAATCTGCCTTTTTTTTTCCTTTTTTTTTCTCTTCACTTTCCTGCTCCAGGATAAAAATGACCTGTGGATTGTTTTGAAATCCCCATTTTTGAAGTAAACTGGCATCTTAAGTTTTTGGTCCTGTATTTGAGCTTTTAAGAGATCGAGGAGAATGATCTTTTCTAGCCACAATGCTTAATGTAACTCCTGGGTCAGCATACTGTATAAACATTTCCCGTAAACCTAAATCTCTAGTCCTGTTAGGGTCAGGAAAAAAACCCTCTTGACTCTATGAAGACATTCTTCCATGAAGCTAGTTATTTACATACACCCCTCTGCTAGAGTTCTGTCAGTGCTTCATACTGGACTGCCAAAGTGGAAAGAAAGGAATTCAGAAGGTACTCATGAAATCCAAGATGGGTTTTCTTGTACTGATGTACCGCTGAATTAGTTTCATGTAGTCAAGCAGTTGCATAGTCATACAAGCTGGCTGCATCTTGTTGCTTCTATTTCCTTTGCTCTGTGTTACATCGTAAGGCAAAGGATATATTCGGAGAGTTGGTGTCACCTTTAATTCTGTTCAAGGCATTAATGTATATTACCCTTGTTTATGTTACAGGTGGAAGTACTTAAATTTTATTTTAGTTTTAACTGCTGCAAGATGTGTGGGTTTGTTTTTTTTTTAATTTAAAGTTCTCCTGTGACTGAAGCTGACATGACCTGTAGCTATAGTATCTATTTTTGCAGTTCTCACTTAAGCATGTTTTCTTTCTTGTTCTAGATTGGAATGTTGACTATAACCACTGATAATGAAAAGGTAATCTGTTTTAAACATTACCAAAGTACATCTGGTAAATACTTTAATTCTGATTCTGTTAAACGTATGCCAAAGGTCTAATTACCAAGAATACTGTCATATTATGGCATGAGTCACCCATGTAGTCTCTATCTTCACGTTTCTGAAATCCATGTATTTCTTAACTTCTTCTGTTTAGTGAACCATTATCTTTTATTTATGTAAGCAGTTTGGAGCAGTGTGAGCTGTGGCCCAGGTCTGCCCTCTGTAACTTGAGGAAAGCATTGGTCTGTTTGTACTTCAGTAACCCTAACTGCATTCCAAGCATCAATTCTTAATTCTTGAGGAAGGGCTCAAGCTGCAAAACAGTCACTGACTGTAGTGCCTGGTGTTTAACACTGGCTGTCCCAAACTAGAGGTCACACTGGAAAAAAACTTTGAATCAGCTGTCAAACCAAATGTTAACCCTTTTTTTAGCACTTCTACAGTGTAACACTTGCCCCAGTGGGAACTTAGCAGAGTAAGATTCAATGCTTTCCCTTTTCTGACACTGCAGGGAACTGATGTGTATTTTAGTTTACTTTCCCTTTTCTTCTGAAGGTGTGATTAAAAAGGGGGTGGGAACCAGACAATAATTGATACAGGTTCTTAAAAGCTACTGCATAGTGCTGAACTTGAAGGTAATGATAAGTCATGTGAAAGCTGCCTCTAGTGGGTTACTCTGTATCTTACAGTAAACTGCTGAGTTGTGGTTTCTTTGGTTTTTTTTAAAAGTTCAAATGTCTAAACAAATTTCTAGAACATGCAATGTAATGTAAGATACAGTTCTGGCTGTTGTAATCTTCTGCCATTTAGTTATGTGAAGACATTCTTTCTTGTTGGAAAAGCCAGTAAGTTTTTTATGTAGGTGAAAGCAGTCCATTTCTCCAATGGATTTTCATCTTCGTCAGAGACTTGATATGTTAAATCAAGATAGCTTCTTAGATATTTGGTCAGCTCTTCATCTTTTAAGGAAGTCTAACACTAAGAGTCAATATCGGTGACCTGCTGTAATTTATTGTGTTTGGGGAATTTATTGCTTTCAGGTAGAGCAGGCAGGTCTTAGGAGGGAAGAAGTCAGTATAGAGGACAATGTTATGACGCAGATATTCAGGCTACTAAACATAAATATCTGTCTCCTTTAAATTTTTGCTTTGCCAGGCTCCAGATGCTGAGTCTCGTGAAGACCTGATAAAAAACCACTATATGGCAAGGATAGCAGAACTTACATCTCATCTGCAGCTTGCTGACAGCAAATCAGTACACTTTCATGCTGAGGTGAGCATACAGGCAGTGTCTATACTGAAACCAGTAAATCTCTTTGAATTTTCCCCTTGCAAGTGTTATGACAGTGAGTATAAAATATAAGGAACATAATGTTTAATATAAATCTGTTCCTGGAATATGTTTTTTGGCTGTGGTCTAGTATGTGTAGAAATGGGTACTGTAGGAAGATTTTTTTTATTTTTAAATAAATCCTTTGGTAGCCTTGTCTTGTATTAAGAGGTACAATGTGTATATCTATAGCTTTGTTCATGCAAGCTGAAGCAGCTGGCTTTAGTTACCAAGCTAGTTTTGACTTCATCTTAAAGCAATGCTGTCATCATTCAAAAATACTTGAGTGTGTTGTGAAGTGATGAAAACAGCTTTCCTCTGAGAAATTGGGTGTTAGGCATAAGTTATACTTAACTTCAAGAATTAACAAATCAATTCATTGTATTTGTGACTTCCTGCTTTCATTTCAAATCATAAGTAGTTTTTCTTGAAATTAGTGGCCATTTTGATTTGTGTAATTAACTGATGTGGAATATACCAAAAGCTCCAGGTTGACAGAGCAAATACTTTTAAATATTTTTTTTAATAGTAAATGACATAGTATTGAGGAACAGCCTTTCTCTGATGTTTGAGCAATGTATGAAGTTCTTCGTGTTGCTTTTTTCTTATTAAATTTTTCCTAGTAATTGTGTGAAAAATATCATATTTAGAGGATTGGCAATATGATAATTCTGTAAAACGAAAAAATTTTAATGTTAACTATTACATTACCTTTGCATTTAAAAATGTGCATAAGCTCTAAGTTTCTTGCAGTGTAAGGGTTACAGAAAGATGAAAACATCCAAAGCAATCATTTAAAGGTGGTGCAAGTTGATACTCTGGAATTAACTTTCCTCCCTTCTATCCTCCCTATTCCTGTTTGATTGACAGTGTCGAGCACTTGCCAAAAGACTGTCTTTAGCAGAGAAGTCCAAGGAATCGCTCACAGAAGAGTTGAAACTAGCTAGTCAAAACATCAGTAGATTACAGGCAAGTAAACTGTATATATAATGTAATAGATGCGTTTCATAATTATATGAAAGTGGAAGTTGGAGGAGAAAAATGACGACCATCAAATGTGGTCATGCCTTTACTAGGCACTTAGTTATGCGATGTAAAAAATATAATGGTATGTAGATAAGAGATTTAAATAATACACTTCAGATCCCAGGTATAAAGTTGAAGTGGAACATGCTTGCAAGGAAAAAGTTATAGTAGCCGTGCCTGTGATTTAGCACATTTGATGTCAAGGGGTTTTATGAAAATGTGGTTTTATGTCAAAAGGTGTGGTTGTATGACTGATTTCAGTGACTTGTTTCCCTCTGCAAGGCAGGATCACATTGTGTACAGCCAGGACTTGCATCTGCTCTGAGGAGTTAAATGTGAGACTGACAAAGCTGACTACACATCAGTCCATTTAACTTAGAAAACAGGACTAGGAAAGTGATGAAAGTGCAGTTTCCTAGGTGATACACTGAATTCTTAATCCTTTCTAGCACCTGGGACTGAAAGTCTTAGAAATGCTAGGGTGGTTTTTTTGAGATAGATAGCTTAATATTAAGCAAAAATAACTTTGGGGTAATCTTTAAGAAGCCATTGTTAACAGTAGATAATAAACTCTTACACCGGATGTCCTGTGAATGTCCTGTCCCTTTGTCCTTCCCTTCCACACAGTTCAGAAAGGAGCCAATAGTAAAATAAAGTATATATAAATAGTGCTATAATGCCCTTGTTTTCTTCATATTTAGTTCATATCTTTATTTCTAACCTGTCTGAGATGGTGAGTACCTAAAATGCTCCATGCAGGCAGTGAATATAATGATATACACTTAAAAGAACTGTTCATGAATACAAAGTGCTCTTTTGATTTGTTCCTTTAACAAATTCCACAGTCAATATCCGACTCAACATGAGATGTTAATCTCCAATTATATATTAAACTTCCTAAGAAAAAATAGTAGGCACACCATTTGTATGTTTAGTAGTCTGCATAATATTGAATCATAGAATTGTTTAGTTTGGAAGGGCCCTCTGAAGGTAATCTGGTCCCCTCCTTTGGTCAGAGCAGAGAGAGTTCAGATCAAGCTGTTGAATCGGGAGTTTCTTGTACAGCCATGCTGGCCTTCTGCCACAGTTGCTCAATTTCCTAAGTGTTGGACTGTTCTTTGATCGTTCAGCTTTCCTGGGCCCCTTTAACTTCCAGGGGAGTTTTACCTGGGAGCTTGCCAAGCAGACCTTGAAAAAGCCAAAATCTACTCTTCTTAAATCTAGGGTTGCTGTAATTCTACTATTCATCTTGCTTGCTTCCCTCAGGATCTTAAATTCCACTAACCCATGGTTGCTGCAGCCAAGGCTACCATTGGCTTTCACATCCCTGACCAGCTTTTCCTTATTTGTGAGTAACAGGTCCAGCAGAGAGCCTCTCATAGGCCTATTGATCACTGGTACCAAGAAGTTCTTTATCACACTTGAGGGAACTCCCATGTGCTTGTGTCCCACCTTGTTGCCCTTCCAGGAAATATTAGGGTGGTTAAAATCCCTCATGAGGATCAGGGTCTGGAGTTGTGTGATTTCTGTCTGCTTGTAGCAAATGCCACCCATATCACCCTTGTTCTCCTCTGATCCCTACCTATGAGATCTTGTCTTCAAACTGCTCCTTCACATAAAGCATGACTTCTTCCCTTCCTATCCTGTCCTTCCAAAAGTGTCTGTATCCCTTCATTGCTGCATTCTAGTCACGCACCCTATCCCACCATGTCTGTCTAATGCCAGAGTTCATAGCTCTGCAGACTGCATGTGCATTGCTGATTCCTTCAGCTTTGTATGCCACGGGTGTTCATGCACAGGCTGTGCTCTAACCTTATAAGCTTTACTTGTTTCTTGGCTGGAAGCAATGTTGGAAAACTTAGCTGTCAGTCTTTTATGTAAGCCATATAAAGTGAGGGAAAAAGTTATAAAGGAAATGGCAAAAATAACAGACAGTGCATGAGACTTCAGGTAAAAGAAAAATAGCTATTGAGTTTTTTCAGCAAGTGAGGTTTTTTTTCCAGTGGTTTAGCTTAATTGCACACATTCAGCATCAAAAGTGTGGCTTACTAAGTGGAGACAAAGTTGGTTGCTTTGCCTGTTGTCACTAATACTGAGCAAAGGCTTCTGATTATTTTTTTTTTCCCTTAGGATGAATTGATGACAACAAAGAGAAGTTATGAGGATCAGTTAAGTATGATGAGTGACCATCTCTGCAGTATGAATGAAACATTAACTAAACAAAGGGAAGAAATTGATACACTAAAGATGACTAGTAAGGTAAGTTACCAGGTGTTGGCATTAGGCACTGGTTGCAGTTTGGAGGT
>NW_009258621.1:2826549-2837673 GCF_000687185.1 Egretta garzetta
TACTACCCTTTAACAAACCAATTAATAAGGTACAGTTCTTATTCTTGACTAGTTGGAAAAAAAACTCCAAACCTGGCCCTGCATATCTCAGTGAAGAAAATTCTTACAAAACATACATGTGGGAACAAAGAAACACTTTGTTACTGCTTCAAAGTAGGCTTTAAAAGTGCACCCTCTGATGGATGATCAGCACCTTGTTTTGCGTATATCTGGTGAAAATAGAAATATTTGCAAATCCATCTAGTAATACTGGGTGTTTGAGATTAATTTATCTGTAGGAGTGTCCGTCCTGCACTCCTCTCCTGGTTGCAGCATACTCTGTTCTTGGCAGCTATTCTTTTTCTCTGTTTTATTTCCATATTCTAGCTTTTCTGTCTCTCATATATAGGAATAAAAAATTTGCCCCTTATATTCTTCTGTGAACTTAAAATGCACACTTATTTTTTTTTTCTAAGCAGGAGTCTATACATTTACTAGAAACAAGTTATCTTAATGATGAAAAATACAGAAGTCTGCTGTTTCGTGCAGTCAGTGCTTAAACCATGGCATATCTTATTCTGACGGTTCAAGGGCAAACACGTCTTGTGAAGGCTTCTACCCTTCACTAGTCTGGCTGTGAAACTAATAAGCTAGCATTATTCTCCTTAATTGTGGAATGCATGGAAGCAGGTTTCACTAAAGGGTTTAAAAAAAAAATAAAAAAAATCCATGTTTTGATTAAAGGTCCCATAACAGTGATTTTTATGTTTTAGAGTAGACTCTTCCCATCATGTACAGAACTGTGTTTCTCCAGATGTCAGAGTGTTTTGACTTGGCATTGCAATCTTTAAAAATACTTTTTGGTGTATAAGCTCTTGTGTTTTTAGAGGGAAGCTCTTGGCTGCATATTGAACACAGCACTTAATGTTTTTTATAAAATGTTTTCTGGAATTTTTCATTTGTCATACTTTTAAGACTTGAAGAGATACTGTCTGTAAAGAGGTGGTTCAGAATCTCACAACAGTAGATATGGATTTTTCAAGTGTTACCAAATGGAGAAGGCAATTCAGTCAAAATCAAAACGATGCAGTTAAAGCCATTATCACTTGGAGAGGCTTGTTGGTTAGATCAAAAACAAGTATTATCTAAAGGAAATTGGAAGACAGAGAATTGCCATGAAGTAACTATTGCATAAAAGTTTATTTTAATCCACACTTTTGCTTTGTGGAATTGTTGAAAGTCAAATGCGAGTTGGTTAGCTGAACAACTTCTCTTCTAAACTAGGAATATTCTGTATAGACCAAGTTAAAGTGAAATTTGTTTTGGAACCAAATGATAGGGTGGGGGATTGTTTTTAATTGGAGGCAATTGCCCTATAAGGTTTATATTGGAAATACCACTTAAGGGTGAATTATGACTTGACTTGCCTTCACTGCCCTTACAATACTAGTGGTGTTAATACAATTGAGTATCTTGGGACAGAACTCAAATGTCTTTTTTTTCCACAGGTTTCAATTGTAGTAAGGTACTGTTGTGCTTATTTGCAATATCTGGTACTTTCCTCTGTTATGCCTGTAAAAACAGAGGGATTTTCAGAGCAAGCAGTTACAGGCTTCCATTATTAAAAGCCTATGAACTGTTTATTTTCAGTTTGACTGTTCTTCTTTGTTTGCTGTAGGCATAAATTATCAGATGTCAGGTTTTACATGCTGTCTATATAGATTTTCTTACCTGAATTATGTGTTCTGTTCACTTGTTTATTGTTGCAGGGAAATTCTAAAAAGAACAAAAATCGATAGCTTACACCTAATCAACTGTCTTCGGAAGCTGCTGCTGCACAGGATGCAGTTAGTAAATGTTCCTTGTCCAATTCCTGTTTGTTACAGGAAGCAGAGGTGGTATTTGGGCTAGTAAAAACTGATTTGGTGCTGTAAATGGCTTTAAAGTATTTAGAACTTGTAACAAATAAAACGGAACTTAATGTTGGCTCTAAAACAGGAAATACAGTCTGTGGATAATTTATATAGTAATTATGTTCAGTTTTTACTGTGCACTTTTTAAAACCACGTTTTAATTTCATGTAATAACTTCAGATTTTGTATATTTTCAAATATGATTACTCATTAACAAATTTGGATCAGTGCAGTAGTTGTCTATTTTTGAGTTGTATGTTAAATTGTCAATATCTGTACATTCCTTTACTTGTTAATAAGTTTAAAAACCTAACTTTGAGACTTTTGGCCATGCAAGCTGTGCAGTTACTGTAAATGTCTTATTTCTGTTCTCAGCCCTTTTGAATTAATTGGAATTGTGGCTTTAAATTATTTCTATAAATTCACACAAGTAAATGGGATCACTTTTATTTTAGACTGCAATAGTGGAAACTTCTGCTGCTTGTATTTGGCACTTTGGATTTTGAAGTAAAGAGCACAAATAGCTGAAATGGGATACTTCTATGAAATTGCTTTAAGCCCTTACTTAGGTGTTTTGTTTACACATATATGTATGTATATATATATTGATCGAAATAGCTGTTTAAAGCTAGAGGAAATTGTGATCCTAACTTGCCCCAAAAGAGTGAAGCAATGTATGTGTGTAGAATAGATCAGCTTACTGTGCTCTCTTCCAGTAAAGAACAACCTGAAATATGTAGAAGATTGAAATACTGAATTTGCAAGAAGTCTTCATGGAATTAAGTCCTGATGGATTCACTGGGGGGACACATGCGGCTTTTTCTGTGTTTTGGGAAATTTGTGAGCTTTAGGCCTCTCCTAAGATTTTTTCTTTTTTTTTTAAGTGAAATCTAATACCATGAGTTCTCACAGCACTGACTTTTTTGAATTTTTGTTTTCATCAGATGCTGTGCTGCTCCACACTTTACACTGATCTTCTGTTCCATAATTTGCATTATGGCACTTACTTGTCCCATAAGGGTTTACTCTGATAACAGCTGTGTTGATATGTATTATTAGTATGTAATAATAAAATCAACTACACGAAACCAGCTTGACTTTTTTTCTTGATTCTGGTTATACTCAGGTTGTGCTATGTGGTATTGTGGCGCGATGTTAACAGCTATTCCCGGTGAGGTGAGCTGAAGTAATTAAGCCAGTCTAGTTACTCTTAGTAGTGCTTCTCTTTGTTTGAGCCAGGCTGCATTTCGGTACCTAGTGCTGCAGTGTGCAAAGCACACAGAGTCCACATCAGCATTTCTTACCTTCTCGTCTGGTGAAAGGCAAACAAGCATTGCATCTGTATTGATCGCAGCTGTGGAACTGTCCTGATACAGTTTATACTTTTAAAGACAAAATGGATGTGGTCATGAAATCGGAGAGGGGATGGGGAGAGCCTGCGTGGTTTCTTACTAGCACAATGTTGAATTAAAAACTAGGTGGTGGTGCTAATGAGGTTTGGGAAGTGTTTACTTTCTAACACTTTTACTGAAGCAGATACAGCTTCAACTGTTTCAGTTAGGGTTGGCAGATAATTGCTCCAGTTCTTTTGAAGATGCCTTTTCTGAGGACTTTCATCTTGCAGTCAAGGTACTAATTTATCTTTAATTCTCTGGACCAAATTGCTGAACTTCTTACGGATGCTACTTCTCACAGGTGGCTGCATTCAGAAAAAGGTTTTGCTTATGCCATTTTTGAAAGGTCTAAGTAAAAATATACTTTGAAGTTTGAGTGTTTAAAAATGTGCATTAAAAAAGTTAAATATCTGTTATCTCAAAACTGTTCTTACAACAGAGCATACTCCCAACATCAAAACTGGAATTAATATAGAATGTATAGGCTTTTAAGTACAATTCCAATGTTGGTTAAGTTTATCAGCGTTTTTCTCTTGCAGTATCTATTTGGAAATGTGTTTGGGTGTCCCCCTTGCCAATCAGCAGTAATCATGCTCAGAAAGAAACAATTTTGATCACTCAAGCTGCCTTCAGTTTTTCAAGGAAATGTTTTCAAGTAAGTTCCAGACAATGTAAACTATCAATACACAAAAACAGAATCTTGGAGAAAAAAAAAACTATTTTAGATACTGTTGTAGTAATGCTGTGAAGGGGCATAGTATGTTAAATTTAACTCATGGCATTAGAAACTGGAACAAGTGGAAAGGCCCAATGGGCTTGTGTTTATCCACTAACCAGGTGGTTCTGAATCACTTTCTGAATATCTCAAATGCTCTTAAATATCTAAACTTACTGAACAATGCTATGCTGTGAAGAAGCTGAAAGCAGACTTCAACATTGCAGTGAAGAATTAATCTTTGAGACAAAGTCTTCCAGAAATACAAATTTAAACTACTTTGTCTATATGAAATGGTCTGTGCAGATAATTATGGAATACACAAAATTTAGGCAAAGAAATTGTACTAATACTGGAATTAATGTTCAAAAATTTATAATGTGAATACTTGACTTCCTAGCTGGTTAATCAGGAAACTAATGACAAACTGGTGTAAATCAGGAAAATCTTTAGAACAATACAGTGTAAAACCAATGTTAAAGAAAAATCCTAATGCTAGTTAATTTTTTTTTTTAACGGACTGTTCATTGTAACACACAAGTTTTTAAAGTGTCTTTAGAGTGCTTAGTTCATTTCTCTGTAATGCTGGGCGCTTCATGAATGATCTCTTATGCATAAGTGACCAATTCAGATAACAGCACTGTTTCCTTTTAATGATTTTTTGATAACTGGGTCTTCAAAAATTCTTTCTGAACTTTGTTTGAAACCTATACTAACACTTTCAAAGATCTCAAAATGTTTAGCTATCCCAGATTTCTGAAAATATAACCCTAGTAACTATTCTGTGTGTTCAAAACAAATATTTGCTATAACCAAGAATGAATTTAACTTCAAGATTGCCCTCTTAGGAACTACTGCTACTTTGTGAGTTTTGAAAGTACCCAAGCAGTACCAAATAGATTGGCTATTTTAAAACCCCTGAAGATCTTATATGTAAGAGGTTTCCCTGGCTGAAAGATTAACTTCTAAAACAGGAGTCTTAGGCCAACATAATCGTAAGCTACACAAGGGTGTTATTGCTGTTTAAATAACAATGTGATTATTTTAAATTGTTACTTACATAGCTATACATCTGTGACTTAAATACTGATCATCTTAATGCGTTGATTTAAAAATGGTGGTGGTTGTAATGTCTCTTGCTGATTCCTTCAGACTAAGTCTTAACTGGCTCAACATTTCAGTAATTGTGGAGCCAGAATCTTCACGCTGGATGTGATCTAGCGGCACTGCCAGCAGCATCAGCATCAAAACTGAAACACTTTGTTTTCCCTTTGTTGAAATGCATTGGCTGTTTATTGAGGGTATCCTCCCTTTTTCAAGCCAGCTTTGCTTCTGATTTGTCCTTGTAATCCTCTTGTTCTTTCTACTCTAGCTTCCATCCCATCATTGACAGAGGAGCTGAATTTTTGGTGGGGAAAGGTCTCTGGCCCGGCATCTTTCCTTGATGCTGGCTTTGGGCACAGCAGGGGCCTATTGCTCTTCAGCAGTGCTCATTGCCACTCCAGAGAACAGATCTTTTCAGACATTCCAAGGCATCAGTTGCAAACAGGAAAGGAAATAAACTTTTTATCCGCATAGCATAGAATCCTAGGTTGGAAGGGACCTCGAGGATCATCGGGTCCAACCTTTTTAGGTAAGAGCACAGTCTAGACAAGATGGCCCAGCACCCTGCCTAGCTGAGTCTTGAAAGTGTCCAATGTGGTAGTCTCGACCACCTCCCTTGGGAGATTATTCCAGTATCGCCTGTCATGAGGCTTGAGAGTTATTTACTGGCTTGGTTGAGCAATGTGAATGCTTTTTATTTTTTTTATATATATATATATCCAATGATACATTAAACTTTGGAGAACTGTCTGGCCCTGTAAACTGGGCAAACCTGTTGTTCTTTAATATAGTACGTATGTAAGGTAACTTGAGAGCACCATCTTAGCAACAGCGGGGTTGTCTTAGTGCAGTAAAAAATGGTAATTGCTACCAGAGGTCTGATTACTTCCTCCCACAAAGGCTAGATGCCACTCTATTAAGAATGCTTGTTCTGTCTCATTCTGCATTTTCTGTTTCTGTTACTACTTGCAGTATTACTCAGCAGTGAATTAAAACCATGTTTGTTTGGAAGAAGCCATGCTTGTCCTAATTCCTGAATTTAAAAACTTAAGCATTGACTACACTTGTGTCTGCAGAACTGCTAGCTTGGTTACAGATGGGGAGAGAGGAGAGCTTTTGGGAACCCTTATAAACGAAGGCCTGACTGGGGCTATGAAAGCCACCACATGGAAACTTGCCTGGGGGCCGTTCTCATCGTCTGCCTCTGCTGTGAGCGTAGGCAGCTTTAGGCACGTCGGGGCTAATTCAGAATTGCTCTGCTGCTTGCAGAAGTTTTGAGTGCCAGTACTTGCATTGCTGCAATACCGAGGTTACATTGTTGAGCTACAAAATAAGAAGTGTATGATCCTTGTGGGGTTTAATTTGCACAGCAGGCTATTCTTTATATGTGAAATTGCAGAGATAACAGCAGAAATCATGCTTTATTTGTACTGTTTTTAACTCTAACTCACCCTGTAAGTCTAAAACTATAAACCGATGAGGTCTTACCCGAGGAAGCAGCCTTTGAAATCCAGGCCTGGTGTCGAAATTGTATTTATGGTCTTCCATAATCAATGCAGCTTGGTCCTGAGAAGAGTTAAAACCACAAAGTGAAAAGAGTCCAGGTAATTTCCAGATACTTTAAGCACTATGGACTCTTTCATCAGTTGACTTGGAACCTCGTCTGTGGTGGCATGTAGCTTCTTGCAAACTTTCTCCGTATAAAGTTCACTGCTTCTGAAATGAGTACGGGAGGACCTTAAATCTCCACACCACCACCCCCTTCTGCTACAAAAAGAGCCTTCGTCCTTGTCTGCCCTCCCTCTAAAGCTTCAACTTTCCTTCCTCCCAGACCCAGAAGGCTTCAATTTATGCTTGAATAGTAAATGCAGAATGCTTTATTCAAGAAAAAGTATTTTAATGAAGTTATTAGCTTGAAAAAGTCTGAACTGCAAACTTCAGTGGGGTTTTATTAACTGCAGCCTTTGGCATAAGGAGCAGCTGTAACATGGGGATTGGTGCTGCACCCCTTATGTGCCTTCTAGTTTATCGACTTTCGAATTGCATATCATATATGCAACATCAGATGTGGCAAATACTCACCTTGGGGGGGGAGGGGGGGGCGGGAATCAATTTTACCAAAAGTTTCTTTTGAGGTCTGGAAAGTCTGGTTTATTTTCATTCCAAACAAGTAGACAAGAACAAGTTTCTCTTAGATTATTGGTCTTGCCCAGGAGGTCACGAGCATTTGAAGCCAACAAGCACTCAATCTCTCACAAAAGGAACGCAAGTATGCTAAATTTCTATAACCAATTTATATGTAGTGAATATACAGTACTTTAATAGTGAACATACTAAACTTGTGAGGTTTTTTGTAATAGCAATAGTACTAGGTGAAAAGTGAACTTATTCAATGAGAGGGAGAGAAGAATTTGACTCTTGCATTTTGGCTTGAATTCTCAGTTAAGATGGACTTTTGCAGAAATTTGTGGCTAAAACAAAAGGCAAAGTAGTGGAGCAAAGAGTTAAAATAAGTCTAGAAACGGAGTGCTCTTCTCTCTCCATTTAAGATTATTTGGTTCTGGTGAGATACGCACTGACAGGTTTCACATTTGACAAAATAGTCATAAACAGTAAATGTTTTATAAAAAGTGTAATACAATGCAAATCATGTTAAGATTGACAAATATAATCAGCAATGTAAACTGACTTGGTTAGCATTGTAAAATGTTGAATGAGTTTAGTAACTGCCTGTAGCAACGTATAGTACTGTATCTTTATGTGAAATGCTCTTCAAACTATTTAGAGTAGAAATTATTTTAATAGTTCTAATTTGTTCTGCATATGCTATTCATGAAAGTCAAATGATATTAAGGACTCTAAAATTTCAGTGTCAGATTTTATTTTTTTAATTTTTTTTATTTTGAAAATGTATACACTTGTGTCGGCAAGTGAAAAATCTGATCTATTTTTAGACAAATGCTGACCCTGATAAAGAGAGATGAGAAATTTATACCCTTCCCACTGAACTTGAAAACCAGTGGAAGGGGCTAATGTGGAAGCTAACAAGCAAAAAGATTTATTGGGTGTTGTGCAGGAGTATGTGAGTCTGGAGGACTCATTTTGGAGTGGTATGTAAAAAATATCAGAAATTACAAAGTATTTCTAATTTCCTGGCTTTTTGGCAAAACAGGAGGTATTGATCCTCCGGTTGCCTCTGCCAAGAGGTTGGGTGTGCCCTGGGAGAAGGGAGAAGACTCGCCTGGGGTGGAATTCCAGAGGGAAGAGGTTGGGATGAGGTTCTGGTACCTCCAGGGCTACGTGCTGGGCTGAGGGCGGCATGTGGAGCTACCTAACCCCATGCTCACCAGGGCTGCTGCTTTGCCCTCCACGCCCGGAGGCCTTGGGCTGGCAGTACTGAAGAAATACATTTAAAGAGAGAAAAATGGAAATGTAACAATTCACAGGTTTGCAAGTTACAGATTAAGTTATGGTGAAAAAATTCCAGGCTATTGGGAGAAAAGACCACTAACCTTTCTTCCCACTCTCCTGTCTATGCAGGAGATCCTCAAATCCTTCCTCTGTGAACCATTGCCGTCCCTTACGCGATACTGAGATGGAAATATGAACAGCAGCGATATTCTGTCAGAAGCTGGCAGGTAACAAGCCCTCAGGTGAAATTATGTATTATCAATGTAAAATTCATTGGGAGCATAATTTGAACAACCACTATCTTACCTGGTTTGAAATGAGAAACTCTCCCGAACAAAGACCTGGCTAACTATATTGGGCACTGGATTTTTTTTTCATTAAGATAACAAAAATGGAGTTTTTTAAACCAAGAATGGTCAATTTTTTTTCCTAGCACAATTCTTGTAATAGCATTAAGTTTACAGAAGAACTTATTTGAAGGAAAAACTGTACTGAACACTTCTATTGCAATGCAGACAGCCAGAGCCTGAATAATATTTCCCATGCATAGAGCAAAGACATAGGATTGCTTAATTTTCGGAGAAAACATAAAACTGTTCAGAGAAGTAGGACAAATGAAGGCAATTTAGAAGAGCACATCCCTCCTTATTCTCTTTAAAATACAAGGGAAATTTCAACAACACTGAGAAGCAGTGGAGCTGCACTGGGTGGATGACGCTTTACAAAGAATTTTTGATGCATTACACAAGAAGCCAGAGCTCAGTGCTGCAAGCGAGCTATCGATGGCATTGGAAGCTTCTCATACGGGTAATGTGAGTATCTGCAGTCCCTGGCAGCTCCCCTCCATGCCCCTGGGAACACTCTAGAGGGTTTTACAGGTGGTTTCCCCCTCTTCATCTTACCTGTTCTATCTGCATGGTTTTTCCTTTTAGGAGCAGACTTTGTGTGGTACCTTGTCACCCCTGGTAGCTGCACTCTGGAGCTGCCCAGTGTAGCAGATGAGAAGGAATTTCTATTACTCAAGATGACTGCATTATCCTGTTGGTAGTTAAGCCATTTTCCAAGCCTTGTGCTATATGTCTTTGAAGGAATACCTCTCTCCAGAGGAATTCTGAAGCACGAGACAACCTGTCCTGTCTTGGAGCTGAGAGGTGTTTGCTTTGGGAGGGCTCTGCAGAGGGTGAACAGAGGGCGAGACCTGACCTGGGCTTGGTCTTCCCACATTGCAGCTTCGTCTTTCCATCACTCTGCTGGTTTTTAGGAAGACTTGGTAATTTTGATAGCCAACATTGAAGAAAAAGAAGTGATGCTTCAGCATTGACAGAAATCTTCACTGCCTTGTGCTTCTCAGAGCTGCTGTTCATCCCACCTCACGCCATTGAATTTACTGGAACCTGCCTCAGCCTTATTTCCAGAAAAGCCTGTCTGCTTTGTCATGACTTTCTGGCAATATCAGAACTTGTAAAACAGTCTCACCAGCTTCTCAGCCCATGTAAAATCAGCCTTGGCTCACCTCTGTCACGTGGCAGTCTCTTGTATCCTCACCAGAGGCTGCCAGTGTGCTTTCTCCAAGCCTGTTCCCCAAGAGGACCATATCTCCTACCAACAGTGGTAGTTCACCCCTGAAGCTCCCAGTCTTTCAGGAGCTTGCCCTTCCTCGCCCTTCTTTGACTGTGCCTCATGATCTCTTGAGGACAATAGTAACAGAATTTTCTGGCTGGTCCTCCACCCATAAACTTCTTTCCCAAGGGTTGAGTCTCTTCATTAAAGCACAGGTACTTTTTTTTTCGTTTTTGAGGTGTCCCTTTCCTGTGGCATGAACTTTTGGACACTGAGAAATCCTTTACCCTTTTTTGGACAGTGTGTGCCCTTTTGGAGATAGGAAGATTGACACTGCAGAGAAGGAAACGGCTGTTCTTACACAACGCAGAAAATCACCCTGGCTTAAGAGCTAAGAAACTCTTAAGTTTATATATCTGATGTGAGCTAAATGGCTGTGGAGCTCTACCTGGACTTTCCAGCCAGCACAGTGCTACCACAGAGACATCTAGGAAGGGTGCACAGCTGAAGAGAGTGATCCTGGAGTCCTTGTCCTCATTAGAGACTTGAGGCTCCTTCAGAGGAAACTCTTTGGGAGGAGCACTCACCGTAGGAAGGAATGAATGGAAGTGGTGTACTTTGAGCTCTGTCCTTCGGGCCATCAGAGACATTGTCTATCTCCGCTCCTCCCCATCTTTCCTCACTTCATGCCTGGTTGAGGGGTGAGCTCTGCCCTCTCCTGTCTTCGGGAAAGGCAGGACAGGCCTATTGGGCGCAGTTACGACCAAATCCCCGCACAAAGTCCCCTTAACTAGGCTTACCAGTAGGAAACTTCCCTCTGCTGCTCTAGCTCCCATTGCCACTGAAACCAAATCTCGTTTTCATCAGGCAGTCTCTGCCCTGCTGCAGGGGCTTTCCCGCCACGGGGGTAGCTCCCTCGCTTCTCCTTGACCCGACAAATGAACACGCTCGAAGCGCTCCTCAGCACTCTCCCAAACACCGGCTGCCAAGCCCTTCCCAGGAGCTCCCGGTCGCATCTTCTGCGCGCATCAGGATTTCTAGAATTAAG
>NW_009258621.1:2838198-2846936 GCF_000687185.1 Egretta garzetta
CCCCTCCTTTTTTCTTTTTTCTTTTTTTCCTCTTTTCCTTTTAATCTTTTTTCCTTTTTTCTTTCTTTTTCTCTCTTTTTATCTTTTTCTTTTTCCTTCTTTTCCTTCTTTTCCTTCTTTTCCTTCTTTCCCCCCCTTTTTCCCCTCCCCCTTTTCTCCCCCCTTTTCTTTTCTTTCTCCTTTTGACTTTTCTCCTTTTCTTTCTCCTTTTTCCTTTTCTCTTTTTCTTTCTCTTTTCTTTTTCCTTATTTTCCTTTTTTCAATTTTAAAGTGGAAGTGTTGAAAAGGGGATGGCTCTGCGTGGGGTACCCGGAGCTTTGAACCACTGCGGAAATCAGTGGGATTTGGGTGACGGGCATCCCGCAGAGTCAAGTTCCCATGACTTTTGCCTTCTTAGGGAGGAGACTGGGGTGAGCAAGAAGTTGTTTTGGTTTTTTTTTTTTATTTAATACTTGATGTGAAATGAATTCCTGGAGCCTTTCTCATATTTTCTAGTGGTTCAGCTGATGTCAAACTATGCATGTAGGCTCAAGTTGTTTGCAGGCATTGCTGCAGAAATCCCTCCCGCGCATACAGCGGGGCGCAGGGCTTCGGGAGGACGACCGGAGCGGATGCGGGAGGATCTGCCTCGCGGGGCTGAAATGACTGGACTGTCCTTACCCTATATACCCTTAGCACAAGCTCTAGGGATGGTATTTCAAGCATATACTGTAGGTGAGAAAGAATATAAAAAGTTTTCCGTGTCTGATTTTAAATAAGTTCTCACTGAAGGGGTGACTTTCAGTACATTGGTGGTTTTTTTGTTTGGGTGTTTTGGTTTTTGGGGTTTTTTTAAGCTGTAGGTGCTCTGATATTTCTGGCAAATAAGACCACTTCAGAAATGTGCTAGGAAAAATGCTGACTAGGGTATTTTGTAGGAGCCCAGCAAAAGTTAAGTTACAAAAGTCTACACTTACCTTCCCCAATAGGGATGTTTTTTCTCTGAGGTGGAGCGCGCTAGAAACCCTCACTGATTTCTCTGCAAACAGGACTTAGCTTTTTTTGGGAGAGTGCTAATGGGCGTCTGGGGAGGAGGGAGGAGAAGTTTTGGAGCCTGAGGCTCTTAAATACGAACTATTCATTTTGCTGTTAACTCGCTTTTCCCTGTCTGGAGGCTTAGGCTCTTTTATGTCTGTAAGAGAAGAGGAAAAAAAAGATAGCTGAAGACAAAACATCCAGTTGCCTGGTTTAGCATGCTGAAAGCACACCTGCTGCGAGAACGTGGTAGGAGAAAAGACTATCTGCTTTCTTGACTGTGTGTACGAGCAGAGGAGAGCTTAGCACCGCGCTCTGGAACGAGTTGTAGTTGAGCACAGACGTAGTTTCTACGAGAGCGTGGCTGGAGATGGATGCTTAACTGATGGTGGAGTTGTCAATCGCACCACTGGGAAATTCTACCCGAAGGCAGGCATGAGGTCCTTGCTTCGTGCCCAGGTTTGATTATTCTCCTTTTCCCCATCTCCTGCTGTACCGATAAAGAATGTTATTTTCTACCATTGTAAAAATTACTGGGATTTGTAAGCTTAGTGGCCCAGCTTTTCCATAGCGCTGCCCAAATCCGGATCTCTAAGTAGCAAATTAATGTGAACTTTTAAGCTTTTCTGTGTGTGAATGTTAACTCCAACATGAAACCCAGTTACATGAATAGCAATGCACTGTCACGGACAGTGCTTTACGTCATGTTTTGGTAAACAAGATTCCTCCAGTCCACCACTCCTTTTATGTTTTTGATTGGTATAAATATGGGCTGAAGTCTTTGGCTTCAGAAAGCCAGGCTGCCCACGCGTCTGTCTTAAAAAGCTTCTGGAGAGGAACCCAAATGAGGCTTTTTTTGGGTGGCTGCGTTATGAAGTCCTTTCTGACATGACTGTCATCAGTTGCTATTAAAAACACCTCTGTCCAAATAAATAAAGAAGGATTTGATTGTGACCCTCCTTCTCGTTGGTGCTGGTATTCTTATGAGGCCTCAAGGCAGGGAGAAGAGGAGGATCCCACAGTTGAGGAGAGAGCTGGTCTGTCAGAAAACATCACCAATAGCTGCCAGGCAGTACTTTTCATGTTTAGAAGAGCTCTGAAATCTTATGTTGTGTGTTAGTCTCCAGGAAGGTACTAGTGCTTGTGTACTGGGCACTGAAGCATGAGGGGAATTTAACTGTGGATTTAAAAACTGACTCCGAACCAAAAAACCACCCAGAGAGTGTATCATGTTGTACAGTGAATATGCTAAATACAGTATGTCCATTAGCTTTCCTCCTTTTTATTATTCACTGCTGAGATTAGTGGCAAGAGTTTTTGAAGTGTACTTTTGTGGTGTGGATGCTCTGTGGCATTTCATCCATCAGCTTCCCTTGGACACTGCAAACACTAGCAGAGGAACAAGTTTAAATTTGTTTCTGATTATGACCAGTTTAAAATTTTTACGTGATCCATGTGCCAAAGTGTTCAGGCCTTTTTTTTTTTTTTTTTTTTTTCCCCCTCCATCCAGGGGGCTGCTTAATTCTAAAAAAAAAAAAAAAGGCTGTTGATTTTACAGAAGTGGAACAGTGGCTTGATGGCATATTGTAAATCTCTGCCTTTGCTCAGGGAGGGAGAGGGAGAGGGAGGCGTTTGGGATGTTAAACTCCTTGCCAGAGCCCACTGTAGCGTGCCGTGACCAGACTACTTTTGTGGGATGTTTGTGTGTTCCTTATAAGAACATGTTTCCTAAACATAGTTAAAAATTGCTTCAGTAGATGCAGAAACATTCCATTAACTTAGTGACCTGCAGAAGTACTGTAAATAAAAATAGATGTATTTTCCTGTCTCTTCTAGGCCAGAGCACTATGCTGAAGGCTTGTTGGCTTTTTTTTTTTTTTTAAATTAGAAAAAAACCCCAACCTTCAGTACAGTAAAATGTTAGCTAGTGTCAATAAATGGTTTACACGAGACTCTTCTGCAACTGCCCGTTAGCTCTCCGAAATGTGCTTATGGAGCGTAAGTTCTGTAGTCACTGTGGTGATGCGGAAGAGGAGTGTGACTCGGAGGGGAGAAAGCAGGGCTGGGCGAGTGAACTGGACGGGAGCGGGAACCGAAGCACCTCCCAGGGCTGCGCTGGCGCTGCTCCCCGCAGCTTGACAGCCCAGCAACCTCCGCCTCTTCCCCATCCATCTGCTAACTGGGGGGGTTCGTCTGTCGGAAGGCGAAAGGTCCTGGGGAGGGGTGGTGTGTTCTATACATGGGAGAAACGTGCATAGGCATGGTGAAGTGAAGTAAAAATGATTTGTCTGTCGTGTCTAACCAGATAGTAGGAAGAAAGAAAACAAGTGATGTGTCTTAGTTGGCACTGTGATACCCAGGAAGGAAGAGAGTAAAAACCAGAGTAGTTAACGTTGATTTGATCATGCTTTTTTTTTATTATTTCTTCTAGAAAAAGAGAGCTTTCTTCTGTTTAAGTTGCTCAGTATAGCAGAGAGAACCATTTTGTGATTCTTCGGGTTTAATCCTGTTTTCATTTGAGTTAGTAAAAATGCTTCTACTGCCTTTGATAACAAGTTGTGTCCTCTTGAGGTTTTTTCCTGAGCATTCCCTGTAGCATGGGTACACATGGTCCTGCCTTCTCTGTTACCAACCTGGAGTCCAAAGGTGCACAGAAGCATGTGCTACCAGACATACACTACTTAGGCCTGGCACAGTGTTTCCATTTCTGAGGTAGGAAATTCCACCCCACGAACAGGAAAAATGCCCCATCTGAGTGGGGGACTCTTTTCTGAGCCTCTTCTGGAGGAACCAGGCGAGAAGTTAGAACTGGTGGACCCAAGGAAGATGCTTAGACTTGCGTTGAGTACTGCTGTTTGCCGTTCTTGTGGTTAGACCCGATGTCATACCAGAGATAAGCTCCTTTTTTGTCACTTTTATTACATTTTTTAAAAAACATCAAGTTATAAGTGTACCTCTTCCTGGCTCTTTCTTATATACCAGAATTAGCCAGAGTTGGTGGTGTCATGCAAGGTGTGACTGCATCTCCTTGAAACGAAATAGTTACATGTAGCTGTGGGTTGGGATTTTTTTTTTTTTTTAACGTTAGGAAGTGCTTGTTGCAAGCCTGTGACCCTTAGATGTTTTGTAGCTGGGGATTTGCTTTAGATAGACTTCTCCGTGCTGTTGCATTCGTTGATTTGTGTGTTTTGTAATGTGTCTGCATACTGGCCAAGTCACAGCAAGCAGCGTAGGAATTGCTGCAAGTAGCTTTATAGCTCCCTTCAGGTGAGCGAGGTTGCCTTGCTGTTTTTTGCAGCTCCGTGCCTGGCTGCACGCGCTGCCTGGAGAGACTCTTGGGTGACTTCCAAGAGTGGCTTCAGGTCTCCATTCTGGTCTTCCCCAATGACACTTAAGTGGTCTTTCTAATTTAGTTTATTTTATTTTGTTTATTTATTTTTAGTTTATTCTACTTAGTTTATTTTATCCCATCCTGAAAGAGACATTCGTGCTAATAAACTCTGCAAAAAAACCTGGAGAGCAATGGTGGTGCAGATCCCAGGCAACTGTGTTGCAGTGATTTAGGAAAATCTCTCACTTCCCGTAGAAAGCATCTTTGGCGTGTCCCCGTAAAATCCTGCTGGCACTTCCAGTAAAATGTTGTCTCTAGGCTTTCCTGCCTTGATATCTATTCCCAACTAAGAAAATAGCGGAGGAGCAAGCTGGTCTGACTCACCCACAGTGCTGTGGCCGCTGGAGTAGGGCGAGGGAGGGTGTGGGAATTGGGGCTTACAGTATGTGGGGAGGTCAGCTGAAGCCCATCGTGTTACACACAAGACCGGTCATGCGTGCTGTTTTGTTGTCTTTTTGAGGCAGCTTTGAAATGACTTCACATCTGAGTGTTAGGAAAGGTCTCCTGGAATGGATCTGGACATAAAAAGGAGTTTGTTTACACTGTGTAGCCGCTGAGGTTTGGGTGATGATTTCATGGCAAAGATGGGATTTGTTTTGAATAGCCACATTTTCACGCAATTTTTCACATGAACTGCAAGGTCCTCACCATCTAGCCTTGTTCTGTTGTGAGCAAGAAGAGGAGCTACTTCTTTGAGGAAGACCAACTCCAGCCACAGCCCAGCAGGCTAGAATACTTAGTTATTAGAGATGTGAATCTGACAGCACTGCTGCTTTGCTTTTCTTTTGAGAGCTTCCCGTAGGTTTTCCCTCGCGTGTGAATCTCGTGTCTGTTTACAGCCTTTAAAGGATGCGATGTGACTCTGAGAGGCAGAGGAGCGGGCGTTTTGTCAGGCGCCTCTGTGTAGCATCCCCTCTGAGCGCTGGATGCTGCCCTGGCACACGGAGAGCATCGGTGCTGCAGCCGTCGGTGCTTGCCCTCGTGGTGGTGAGTCCCCCACGTCCCAACCCGTGTGACACCGTCCTCTCTAGAGGCTGTTTCAGCCTTTGCCGTATCCTTCTCCCCAGCAATGAAAGTAAGCGTTGTCTCCGCTTGGGCATATACTCTGGTATGTTGCTTGGTGCCCTTAAAAACGTTAATTCTTTCATGCTCACATGTGCAAGTACCAGCCACCTTATTTGTAAACTCCCCTTTGACTCCAAGCAGCAACAAGAAACAGCGAGAGGCGTTTGCCTGAGTTATGCCTGCCTTTGCTCTGGGGATGTGCGCACTGTCAAAAGCTGAAAGCTTTAATTCCTCCAGCTCTCGGGGCCAAGAGCAAGGAATTCCAAATTAAACAGATTAACTGCGAGCTCCAAACTTCTCCCAGCTGTGCCTATGCCCCAGAGAGCGAGCAATGTAAATACGAGTTCACGTTATGCTTTGAAGTCGGTGTGTATTTTTGACTGTTACGCCTGTTCCTTATTTTCAAAAAGTAACAAAATGAGTAATGCAGTGGGAGACTTAATCCATGTATATATCCCAAATACAAGCGACAGCCAAGAAGTCCTTATTTCCCTGTCAGTTCTGCCTTTAGCTTATGTTTATTTCAGAGGTATAGGCTAGAGAACTATTTGGTTTGGTTTTTTCTTTTTTTATGGTCTAGGAGACACCGAGCAGAGTTAAATAAAAGCGCAGCCATATGTAGACTCAAAAGGAAATCTGAGGCAAATCAGTATAAATCAAGCATTATTTTATGTAGAAGGTATTCTTCAAGTTTTTTACATAGTTAAGTAATAAAATGGTGATGCAAAGAATATGGCTGTAAAAGAGATAAATCTGCCATATTTTACTTGGATATCACAAGGGCTTTCAAACTTTTTAGGTTATTTTATATACCATATGTGCTTTATTGCTTAAACTGCAGAGAATTTGTACTTTCCTGCGAGACTATTACACTTTATGGCCAAATGCTTGAAGGATTGTCTACATATTTGTACAAGAAACGGTAACAACTCATCTGGTATCGTTATGGGACAGCTTCACCACAGTGTGCAGAGTTTTGTGTTACATTTCGGTATAGCCTACATGCCAATGGACGATGTTGTTCCTGGAAATACAATTGACATGTAGTAGTGTATGGGGTCCATAGTTGTCCTGGAAGGCTGGAAATCAAAAGACCAGGCGTTGTCCACAAATGGTGTAGCTCATGCAAAGAGCTCAGCTAATTTTGAAGGGATTATTTAACTGTTTTGTCACACGGTGTGCAGGTTAATCTGCTTTTTTTTTGAGCTTGAAACAATCCGTGAGGTTGATATTTGCCCCATAAGAACCCACCATGGAAGTGGCATGCATAAGCTACATGCTTGGGTGTCAAAAAGGATGGTGTAGGGTGTATGGCTTAATAGTTTTGAAGCCACGATGGCCGTGGGAGCTAGAGGCAATAAGGAATGTATTTATGAAATTATGCTTTTCTGTGTATTTTTGAATGTGAGTGCCTGTCTATTAAACACTGCATTTACTTGCCTTATGCTTTGCGGAAGGGAGGTGTGTCCCTGCCACCCCCCATTAGATGACCCCATGGTCCTCCAATATTTAAAAAAAGGACCTTTGGGTTTAAATCCGCCAGGATGCGCTTGAGGCTTTTACCTGGTGCCAAACGTTAGGGCGAACCCCGGGAGTGAGACGCTCGGGGGGTTTGCTCCTGCGCTGCGCTGGTTCAGACGCCGCTGCTCGCCTGCCGCAGAGGAGGCGATGCAAGGCCGCTCCGTCGGGGTGGCGGGGGGCATTGCTGGGTGACCAGCCAGCATCCTCAGCTAAGCCGTATCCGGATTAAAAGTACCAAAGTCAACGTCTTGAATTGCCCCTCGGAGTGGGTAGGAAGTTGTTATTGCTGTTTCACCGTCGGAAGAGATAACAGTATCCCCCAGCACGGCACAAAAGTCGAGCAGTATTTTTGCTGCACATTTGATCTGGGATTTTCGAAGCAACAAAGGGCCCAGTAATAGCTACAGCCTATAAAATCTCTCAGTAATAGGATAGGATTTCTCTTCCTTACATCCTCGAGGTATTAAAATGAAGAAATTAAGCCACAACTACCGTTCATTAAATGCTGAGGGACTGAGTTAATCTGATAAATGGGGAGGTTGTTCTCAGGCAGAGGAGGATGAATTGAGATGAGTCGTGGCTTTTGGGTTCACCGGAATTGATGCATTTAGGATCAACTGTTATTTTAGCCAGCTTTTTCGTTTGCAGTTTCAGTATTCTAAAAATGGTATTTCCTGTCGCATATCTGAATGAGATACCACACGTGCTTGTAATTTAAATGTTATGGGCTGCATAACATATGTGGTAATAGAGATCAATAGCTTCTCGTATCATTTTCCTCTTCCCCCAAACGTTTGGGTTATGTTCACTGGCTCCCATGGGAGCTTTTTGGAGTCAAAACTCATCTATCCTAAAGCTTGACTTTACTGCCATTTGGAGGAAGAATGTCCTAATTCTTAAGGAGGAATTTGGAGCACTTTTTCGAACAAAAAGGAACTTGTGAGAAAAGATTAATTTATGGTGTTGTGCAGATGTAAAAGCATCAGAGAACAAGCTACATAAAGTAGCGTAAGACTATAAATGTTTTTTTATTATCTTTTAAATACTGGATGAATGGTGCTGCCCATGACACATGAGAGGGTATATTTCCTTTTATTAGCATGGCATTATAAAAACAGCTTTGGAAGATCCATTTGGATGTTTTTCCTCCATTCCTACTAGTTGGTTTTGGGGATCAGTCAGCAGTAGTAGGGGAACTGCTATCTATTTCAACACTGACTTCTTGCATGTGTGTTTTTGTTAACATCAGTATCTTTTTTTTTTAAAAAAAATCACGTTTCTGGAAAAGTAATGAAAGTTGAAAGCTACAGCCCCTGACAGGTACGTGAAGGGTATTGCAACTGCAGATGAGAGCTCCATCTGCCAAAGTGGTTTGCTTTGGAGGTATTTATTGACTGAAGTTAAATATTTGGCAGGTGAATTTCAAGCATCTTTTTGTTTTGTAAAAAAAAAACCAACACCCTGGCAAATAATCTGTAACATCAAATTTTAAAAGGTGAATAGGAACAGACGTTACGGGGGGAAAAAAAATCAACATCTGGAAATAATAAAGGATGCTGAAAAACTTCATTTCTAAGAAGAAAGGGAAACAGGCTGCAGAATGTGTTCTTCGCTGTAAGCAGCATTTGTGTTTACTTACATACCCGTTTTATGTTTTCTTTTTCACGGGCACATCTCAGTGTTCTGTGATTTGCCTCTTCAGCGCGGCGGCGGCCGAATGGCATAGCTTTGCCTTGTCAGGCTGCTG
>NW_009258621.1:2847242-2853389 GCF_000687185.1 Egretta garzetta
GCTGAACCCACCGTACCCTGCATCATCCCCAGAGCCCCTCCGGAGAGCAAGCCTTTCTCTCCCCTTGCTCAGCGTGGGTTTTTCTCTCGCTGGCGGTCCCTTACCTCTTGTAAATGCCGGAGGAGTTTTTAATGGCAGCCTTTGAGGCTGCTTCCTAATGCTCACTTATGTACCAGCCTGCCCCACAGTCCTGGCTGCTAGAGAAAAAAGCCATGCTCCGAGTTAGCATCGTGTAAGCTGTCATGAACAAACGAGGTTTGTTAAGATGAAGGAAGGCCTGAAAACTTCAAAACTTCCGATCTAGAAATAATCAATATATACTGCAGAAGGAGCAGTGCCAGCAACCAGAGGGAAAAGAGGAGAAGGGTGTGGAACGGGAGGAAAAAATGATGACCAAGTCAGAGACTGAATAGCTGTGATTTTTCTTTCCATTGCTACACTTTATTTTGATGAAGTGATTGTGTGGGTGAAGGACACACTGGTAGTTGTGTCTGTCTGAGCTATGACAGTAATTTGTAACTTGTTTGCTCCTTTTCTCTCTCTCTCTCTCTCTCTCTGTAAATGGAGAGGAGAGTGCTTATAAAATAACTAGCATAGTGCAAATATTTTTACTGAACAAAAAGGTCGAGAGTTCAAAAAATAATGAAGGACCAGAGTCCTTCTCCACTGCGAGCTCTTGTTTGCTCAGCAGCAGCGCGAGCGGGCTGTGCCGTGGTTTATGGTACTTTCTTAAAGGCTATAAACTGGCCAAGAAATAGTGGGGAAATGGTAAAAATAATGACTCGTGGCGTAAGATTTTACTTGGCGAACTTTGGCATCTCTAGAAATGAACTGTTCTCTAAACGCTACAGATAAAGAATGGCTTTTGTGGGTATGTGATTATACGCTGCAGCGCCATGCAATTTATAAACGGCCTAACTATGGCTGTCTGTGCACAAAGGGGAATAGCTTTAAGTCATCGTTATCTAACCTTAATTAACAGAGTAACGTATGTGCAGGTGGTTTTGTCTATACGAACTCTGCCTTCCTTGTGCTTTCAGGCAAATGTGAATATGTTCTGACATAACAAGAATAACTTCTTTTCAAACGAACGATGTTTATCTGTGCCCTGTGGTGCTTCATTGTACTCGATTCCTCCTCAGTCATTAGCAATTTATTGCTTGCTTCTTCATCAGTCAGGAGCAGTGGGGAGGAAAACCTTTGGGGATGACATACATAAGGATACAGTGGGCATTTACATTTCAGTGCATGATTTAAAACTGTGAAGGCAAGATTAATTATTTACTGCTTGCAGCCCTGCTCCGAGGACATCTAGCCGAGCCCTTTACCAAAGATACTTCGGCAAAGTGTAGTTTATTAATTGGTTTAAAGACCTGTACTTTTTCCAGGCCACCAGCCAATTCAGTGCTTAGCAGATGCATATGTTGTTACTTGGCCTTGATTTGTGTTTCACCAGTGTTTTATCTCCGCTGGATGCTTGCAGTCCACCCTTCAACGGGGATGTATCGCTCAATCCTTAAGGCTAACTCTTTCTTGTTTGTAAGTCTAATGCTTTTCCACCATGGCTCTAACTTTACACTGATGTGTCCAGTCCCTAAGAGCGTAAGTCAGGGTTGAAGGAACTGACGTGAAGCGATTCCTGCTAAGGTCTACAAGGCGTCTGGGACCAATCCGCATGTCCCGCTCCTGGCAGGAGGCACCTCGGGTAGCAGCACGGAGCGGGTGATGAGTCGCAGGCTGGTTCTGGGGGCTACCATACACTCCCTGCTGCCTCTCAACCTGGGGATGCTCACGCAACTACCCTGTTGCCTGTCCCCATTGCATGAGGGGAACGTCTGCCAAGCTACAGATAAGCGGTACAGTAGGAAGTATCATGGAAGCAGTCCTGTACAGCTGTGGGACTTTCTGCTCTCTCTGATCTAGAGGCTGCGTACGTCAGATACTCTGAAGAGCCCATAAAGCTTAGATCTTCCTTAGATCCCCAACCTGGGAGAGCAGTGGGGATTCATGGGGAGTTTATCTGTTTCTACATGGCTGTCTCAGATTGTACGTGTAAAACACACGCTGGATTTGTGAACTGCATGCACATTTTAAGCTTTGTGTGGTTTGAATTTTATAAGGGTTGGGTTTCTTTGTTTTGTCTTCCAAGAGAATTTATTTCCATTCATGTCTGTTGTTTCTTTGTAGATGGTTTGTGGGCAATACGTGTGCAAGTGCCTTAAGTTTCTGCTACAAGATGTGTTCCACAAATCCAGCAAACTGGGTCACCTGATAATCAGAGTGGTTGTAAAGCAAATGGCCTTAAACTGAATCTGTCTAGTGTGCATGAGCCTTCAAGTCGATCATCTTCTACAGGCAGCACTCCACTCTCATCTCCTGTAGTTGACTTCTACCTAAGTCCTGGACCCCCCAGCAACTCTCCACTTACCACACCTACCAGGGACTACCCAGGAAGTCCGTGCATCCCAAAGCCTGGGATTCACATCCTTTATCCCATCCCTGAATGGCCATCAAACGTTAACCTTCTTCCATCACCCAGGGTTTGCTCATCCCCAACCTCGCAGAAACTAAGCAGCCTTCCTTTGAACACCCTGCCTAATAACCATCCAGTTAAGACTTCAGTCTCCAAATCAACAGACGAAGGAAGCCCTAATCCGCCAGGAAGCTGCGAGGAGATAGGAGAGTTGTCGTCAGCACCGGAGCACTTCCCGTACTTCCAGAGCAACTGTGCTTTTTCCAGTCCCTTTTGGAAGGAAGGCTGCTCGCTCAGCACGTCACCAGCTAATGTTGGTGCGCACAGGAAGGACAAAGGGCTGGACAGGAGCTTCTGTCATCCTAAAGACAAAGAAACTTGCCATGATCAGAAAAGCCTTAACCAGGGCTCCTTCAGCTACATCTGTGAGAGGCTTGAACACCTGCAAGCTGATGGCTGTGATGCTGTGGAAAGCCCGCCCGTCTCCAGCGCTCACGCGTGGCATAAGCTCTCCCCCGCCGTCCCACGCAGCCTCTTCAGGAGCCGGAAAGCGGATGGGTGGCCGTTCATGCTGAGGATTCCTGAAAAGAAGAACATGATGTCGTCTCGGCAATGGGGCCCTATTTACCTTAATGTTCTAGCTGGAGGCATACTGCAGATGTATTATGAAAAGGGCCTGGAGAAACCTTTCAGGGAATTCCAGCTGCAGCCACACTGCAAGCTGTCCGAACCCAAATTAGAGAGCTATAATGTCTCGGGAAAAATCCATACCGTGAAGATCGAGTGCGTGACTTACACAGAGAAAAGGAGGTATCATCCCAAAGTAGAAGTGATCCATGAGCCAGAGGTTGAGCAGATGTTAAAGCTGGGCACCACAGATTATAACGACTTCACCGATTTCCTTATAACAGTTGAGGAAGAGCTTATGAAACTTCCTACTGTTTCTAGACAAAAGAGAAATTATGAAGAGCAAGAAATGACTCTGGAAATAGTGGATAACTTTTGGGGAAAAGTCACTAAGGCAGAAGGAAAACTCACAGAAAGTGCTGTCATCACGCACATTTACTGCTTGTGTTTTGTGAACGGAAGTGCCGACTGCTTTCTAACCCTGAATGACCTGGAGCTTCAGAAGAGGGATGAGCATTACTTTGAGAAGGAGGAGGAGAAGAAATGGATTGATATTCTTGATTGCCATTTCCATAACTGTGTCAAAGTGCAGGAATTCGAGCAATCACGAATTATTAAGTTTACACCCCCAGATGCCTATAGGCTGGAACTGATGCGTTTCAGGACACGATATAATCGGCAAGACCTTCCCTTTTCTGTGAAGGCTATGGTAGTGGTTCAGGGGGCATATGTTGAACTTCAGGCTTTTATAAACATGTCTTCAACTGCTCCGATCCCAACACGTTTACCTTCTGTGAAATACTGTGAGAACGTTATGATACGCTTTCCCGTTCCCACACAGTGGGTCAAAGCACTTTGGACCATGAACCTCCAAAGGCAGAAGTCCCTAAAAGCAAAAATGAATAGGAGAGCGTGCCTTGGCGCTTTACACGAGGTCGAATCTGATCCCATAATACAAGTCTCGGTTGGAACAGCAAAATACGAGAGTGCCTACAGGGCTGTTGTGTGGAAGATAGACAGGCTTCCAGATAAAAACTCAAGTAAATAATTGGTGCTATAAAATGATGGGCTTGGGTGCATGTCTTCACTGTTTTCATGCTTGTGTACCTCCACCACCTTCTGTAGTTTGGGTTTCTATCTGTGCGGTGGTATTGGTAGAAGCTGGAGTAACCTTATAGGAAAAAGAGAATGTAGTATTTTTTTTTTTTAAAGAACATTTTCCTAATTTGTTTGCTGGAGGCAGATGTATTATTGTCAGTAATTATAAGCGTGCAGTATCGTGGAAGTGGAGCTCATCATTCTGAGTAGACCTCAGGTCTGTAGTAAGAGGGAAAGGTTTATGCTTCACATATACCAGCTGGGCAATGGTAGGATGGGAAGCAAATGCCAGTAGGTAAAATGATTTTCCCACCCAGTATCACACAGTTAATAGAAAAGGTGGTATTGTGACTGTTGGCTCTTGGCTTTCCAGCATCACTTAAGAAACGGTAGGTATGATACGTAACTAGAAGGTACTGTGGTCAAACTCGCTGTAGGAAGTTGACTGTACCTTTGCAAAGGCTGATATCTATTACCTTTTTTTATGGGTTTGTGCATTGAGATTCTGAGTTCATAGCAATAACTGCGCTGAGCAAAATGCCTCCCGCTTTATTCCCATTTCTCTCTGGTAGTGGTACCTCACTCAAAACTTGAAGCAATAAAACCAGCTAAGTTTATAGTCGTGCAAGTGGAAGCTGTTAATTTTTCACTAAGTAAAACAGTTAATTTACCTTAACTTAATGGAGAAAATACAACTTTTTGGAGAAGGAAAATAGAAATATATGGTTTTAAAATACCAATTTTTAGTCCATTACCAGATTAATACCCCTATATAGTGCTTTTCTTAAGGCATAAAAATTGTTGAGGAATACAGTATTCTGCTTCAAGTTTCAGCAGGGTGAAGGCATTTGATCCTTTGCTTATATACACATTATGTGTATTTGAGGCTTCGGCAATGTGTGAGACAAGGGCATCTCTTAAAGCATTTTGCCTAAAAAAGATCTGTAAAATCTGTACTTTTAAGAAGGGGGTAAGTGTATAGTATTAACAGATGGATTGGCCTAGTCTGGTGGTATCCTAACTGTCTGGACTAACTACCTCTTTAAAATGTCCAGAAAAGATTTAATCTTCTTCAGACCTGGTTTCAGGTATGCTAGTACTAAGTCGAGACATCCACTCCCAGATTCTGAGCTAGATGTGTGTGCAGGTGAGAGTTAATGTTCAAAACTATTAAAAAACTAAAAAAAAAAAAAAAAAGAGTAAAGGCAAAAAAACTTCCCCAGGATATTTTTTTAATTTATTTTTGACTAATTGTAGGTTATATTTAATCTGACCTGTTGTCTAGGTAATTATGACTTTTATTTTTTTCAGTTTGATATTTATTTGAATTCTGATTGATATTTCAGTGATGGAAGTAACAGATCTACAGAAAAACTGAGGCAGGAGCAAATGAAAAGGGACTATTATCCTTAGCCTATATATGAACTAGGTTGCTTTTGGTATCAAAACAGCATTTGAAGCATCCCACATCAGCATGCTAATGTGGCAGTTGTAAGAGTATGAATGACCACGTGGCTACTGGCGGATGAGAGCTAGTGTTTTTACTAAGGATGCGGCATGGAAATACTGGTCCCTCGTGCATGGAAACACTGGTCCCTTAGACATGCAGACTGGGTCTTGGTTAGGCGATGAGGTTTCTCAAACCTCAAGCAATCGTGCCTTTCGATTTCTATTGATGCGCATTGTGGGAGGTGGAGCAGATTCAGAAATGATGTCGTGTTAACGCCATCTCTGTTTTTCCCCTTCTTTTGCTTTGCAAGAAGCTGCGGTCGGCTTGGACCTGTGGTTGATGCCATATGGTTCCTCCTGAATTGGCTGAGCCCTCCCTTTTCCATGCTGCTTGCTGCCTGGGTGTCTCATGCTCTGCTCGGAGGGGATGCCAGTGGCTGCCAAGCAAAGGGCAGTGGGAGAGCAGCGGAGACTCAGCATCGGCAGACGGGCTGACACAA
>NW_009258621.1:2853450-2863893 GCF_000687185.1 Egretta garzetta
GGCAGGGAGCCAGGCCAGAATTAATGGTGGGGGAGAGGAATGACAGAGAGACGGGAGGCAGTAAGGGAGGAGTTGGGGACACTGGAAAATGGGGAGGGAGGGCAGAGGAGTTCATGGAGAGATGTAGGAGAACCAGTGCACAGAAGAAGATTCTTCAGGTCTTCAAAATCTGTAGGTAAGGGTGTCTTGCACTCCAGGCTTCAAGGATTTGCACGGTGCTGCTGTGGCCCATGTGTTTTCCCTAGGCTAATGGGGCTGACTGTTGGGGTAGCTGTGAGTATTCTTTGCTATTTGATGTAGGTTTGCTCCTGCAAAATCAAATCAGCAATTTAGTCAGGCAATTTTAAAGAAGGTTTTACATCTTCCAAAGTCTTTAATTCCCTGCAGTTCATTCACATTAAGATTTGATGTGAACAATTAACTTCAGTTTTATATTATTTGAAAGTAAGAACTGTTTTTTGTGGCATTCTACAGCTTTACATTATTTTCTACCAGTAGCTTAAACTTTTGACATTTGAATAATTCCTCTGGCTGAGATCTGCAAAATCATTTGTATTCTTGAAATGTTCTTGTGTTTGAAAAAACATTTTGGTAGTAATACTGCCTGGTCAAATTTTAAACCTCTCTATCAAAGTTTTCTGTACGCAGTTAAGAGTTTAAAAATAGAGTTGTCCCAAGCCATGCCAAAAATCTGGAGGCAGTCAAACTAATAGAAATATGTAAACTTTCATAATACATTTATTGCAGGGAGAAAAATATGCTTTTGCTTTCCAAAAGCCTTTGTCCAAGCCTTCTTTAAAAAAAAGAAAGGTGAAAGGAAAGGTTGCCTACAGTTTTATTGTGACTCCCTTTATAGACATTGAAATATGTTAGTATCCACTGGATTCTACTAAAGTGCTTCCTTGGAAGAGTGCTGGCCAAGTGAAGCCAGTGTGAGCTGCAAGATACCCCAGATTTTTAAAAGCTGCCTATGCTTATTCAGTTGTATAAATGGAGAGTTTGGAGCCCAAGCTAGCGCTATTTAAAAAAAAAAAAATATTAAAAAGCTGTAGACTTTGAAGGGTTGATCCAATGACATTTCTGCAAATTGAGTCTACATTTGTGAAATCGGGGCATTGTATAAGGAAACATAGAACATTTTTATGCTTTCAGCACCGTACTGGAACTGGGCTTTGCACTTGTGAAGCTGTATGCACCTGTGTTGCCCAGGGAGCTGGGAGGAGACTGGACTTTGAAGTGCTGTGTTTTCATCTCTTGCTGTGTAAGTTTGTGCTCTGTGGTGTTTCCTGCTAGGACACCTCCATCCTTGAGCCGTTGTGTAAAGCAACAGTTCTTCAGCTGATTATTTCTCCTTCTCTTCTACATCACGGGGCCACACTGAGGAAGCAGTGATTAAGGAACGCAGAGAAATGGAGCCAGGGGAGCCTGTGGCTGCTGGCATCTGAGCATGGACTCAAGCGTGGGAGGTGATGTGGCTCCCAGCAACCTTCAGCTGCCACTTTTTTGTTTTCTAAACTGCCAAGGTGGAAACTCCAAGCCATGACTTTGTTAGGTGGGCTCCATCCCTGCCCAGCCATCTCCTCCTGGCACCATCACTGTTGCAAACTGCTCCTTGGCAGTGGTACCTTCCCACTCCCTTATTTCCAATCTCCCAGAAGGTTGGATAAATGCACCCATTTAGACATAGCTGCCCGAGATGTTAACTTCTAACAATCCTAATGTAAATCCGTTCTTAGTAATTGTTGATGTTTTTATGTTCAAAACAAGACTTTTAGAACTGGACCTATTTTGGCAAAAATAGAATTACTGCTTAACTAAAATAAGCAGCCCATTTTTTTGGCCTAAATTGCTTGGCTTCATGAGCACTTCTCAGATCAATGTTGCTCATACAGGTTAATAAGGGATAAATAGTGTGAGTAAATGCAGCAAAGTTAGATTATTAATTGTTTGTGAAGTGCTATATGAATGCTAAATGATGGTTTGAATCTAGGTGCATAGTTTTGCTGGTTTGTTTGTTTTGGCTTTTTTGTTGTTATTCTTTTGAAGTGCTGTATGAATGCTAAATGATGGTTTGAATCTAGTTGCATGGTTTTGCTGGTTTGTTTGTTTGTTTTGGCTTTTTTGTTGTTATTCTTCAGAGAAAGAGAGCAAGAATTTGGAACATTTTTAGGAAATGAGACAAATTTTCAGATGTAAGACAGGAAGGACATGAGTCTCTGAATTCACAAAAGTCTCAACAAGTTGCCTAGACACCTAAACACCAGGCCTTCTGTCTCCTATGTTAGCTAGTAAAAGCTCAGTTATCTCCCCAAATTATCTTTCAGGAGTGTTTAGATTCCGTCAGGCCAGATGGTCATGTCTCCATGATGCCCGATGGGCCACATTTTGGATAGCCGGGCTCGCGTCTGAATATGTCATCTTAGCTTCCACTGGGCAACAACAGACTTACACCATGCCTGCTTCATCTGACTTGTCTTTCCACACCACTACCTTTACTCTTTTCTGGCTGACATCTTGCTTATTCAGCATTACAGGTTTTTGTGCAAAAGGCCTCTCTTTCTTCTTCTAACTCCAGTGTAATACCAGGCCTGGGAAACAATAGTTTCATGGAGCAGAGATGACAAGGACTGGCCAGTTTTAGGTGAAAACTAATGCAGTGCTCACCGTCTTCTGAAGTTTTGGTTGATCGCTTTGTTTGACAGCCGATGGGAAGAAGTTGCTCCATGTTCCTACTGCAGCCCAGCAGTGGCCAGAGGAACTTTTCCGCAAGTGAAGTGGTGAGTACTTCCTTCTGACATTGATGTTGGTACGGGAGACGGGTGGGCTGGGGGGAACCCTGGGTTTTGGGAGTAGGCAAAAGGGTCCAGTGGAGGCTGCTCCAGAGGACCCAGGGCAGTAGCCTTACCCAGATCCCCAAACTGTCATTTCTGCCTTTGCAGGTTACCACCTAGGGGAAAGAAAGGACGCGAGAACTCATCGGATGTCAGCACTGAAACCACCTCATGGGTGTGGGTTAGCTGGAATATAAGCCCAGAGATTTTTTTTTAAGTGCTATATGGTACCGAACCATATAAGTGTGCCATGTCTAACACAGGACCCTTTAGCAGCAGGCCAAGAGGAATGGCCATTTATGCCTGGGCTCAAGCAGACATCTGATGTTTACCGTACCTGTCCAGGAAAACTCCAAATAGTGGTTATTTCTGGATTCTCTTTCTCAGAAGACAAAAATCATTTTCCAGACAATTCCCACTGCTACTTGTTTCTCCGTAGGCCTCCCTCCCACAAGAGGAAGATGCTGAATTTGATCTCCAAAAGCCCTTAGATTACCCCCTTTTCCTACTACCACTGCTTTATTTCCTACTAGGCAGAGCACGCTGCTTTCCTGGCCAGGGCATCACGTACTATCTTAGTGTTGCAACTGCTGCTATGAAGGACCCTTCACTTGTGACTGACATGGTGCAGTTTGCGCATCCCCGCCCAGCGAACGGCACAAAGACCAAGTCAAGTAAGCATGTTGCCAAGCTGCATCCCAGCACCACCGCTGGAGAGTGGAGCAGGTCCTGGGAGCCAAGAAGAGCACAACTTGGGTGGGTTGTGGTACCACAGATGGGATGACGTCTCACAGTTTGACTGTGGAATGGGGTGCTGCTTCTGGTCTCCTTCACCGCTGGTGTTGCTGTCACCACAGCTGTTGCTGGGATGATGGCAGATTCAAGGATGGAGAGGGCCACCCCAACAGGGACCTCATTCCACCGTGCCCAGGCAGTCTGGAAGAGGAACCGTGGACCAAGAGAGTGTTAGTGCAGGAGAAATGGGCTTGGACACAGCAAGAGATGACCAGCAGCAGATCCCGGACAAGGTCCACATCACAGACGTGTACAGCTCTGCCTGTCACTGTGTACTAGCATGACGAAGCACCATCTCCTCCTCACACTTGCTTAGTCCTCCTCCAGCTTCCTTCTCAAGGAGCTGGCAGGTGGTTGTAATATTTGTTTCTGCCTTTGTTCCCACCTCTATTTCAGCAATAAAGTCCGTAATGTTACAGTTTTACCTGTCTGTGTGTATTGTATTATTGTCCTGAGACTCTAGCCATGTGCAGCATGCCCCTGGCATTGCACTCCTTCACCTAAGACCTTTACGAGCTTGCAAGCAGGGTTTCTGTGTGCTTTAGTGCCTGGAAGGGCCCTGTCCCATAGTGTGCTCCGAGGTGTGAGTAATGTCTCGCACACGCCGGTAGCACTGATTTAGCACAAATCACAGTCAGTACCTCCTACTCCACCCCCATACCAGCCTTGCATAGAGCTGTGTGGATGACTCTGAGCCCGATCCATGTGCAAGTGAACTAAGCGGTAGGCTTCTACGTGTAAAGGAGGTGATGGTACTGCTGCTTTTGGTCACGGGCTATGGTTTGGGTGGTGGTTGTAATTTTTTTAACTGTGTATGGGTTGTAAAGCGTTGTGCCTTGACTGGTGCGGCAGGTAGGTTGCAAAGTACAAGGAAGAGGTGAGTTTTTTCCATCTGATCTCTCCAGCCTGTCCTGCTCGCTTAGGTGTCCTTCCTCCTCTTCTGGCTTTGGTGATGGCCATTGCTGGGCACCTACTTATCCCCACTCACCTTAAAGGTGCTATTGTGCTAGACATATTTAGGAGAGCTTCATTCCCAAAACTCAGGACCTACACATTTTTTGTTGCAGTGATTCCTACTGAGTCCCTTTTATGGATCTGCTCTTGCATTTATAAGTGCAAGTTGTATTACCTCTTCCTATGATTTCTGTAAGCAGTTCCTTATGAGCATGTATTGGAGGCCATGCTTTTGTAGAAAGAAGCAGCTAGTCCCATTTGGGGAATGGTTGCTGGCTCTCCATTGTGATGCACGTTTCTTTAAAGACACCTGGGAGACTTCATGGCCAGTGGCTGATGCTCTTCCATGGTGCAGGACATAGCTGGTGCGTACATAGCATTATTTTCTGAAATCCAGTTCAGGTTTTTTTTGAACGTTACAAGCAGTTACGTTAAAAAAGCAGCATTTAGGATAGGGATGGAATGCGATGTACTGCTGGAAGCAAGCTTGCAGGGGATGCTGGTAACTCAGCTACGCAGAGAGTCCAGATGGTGCAGGACTGCGCTGGCCCGGTGGCGTGCCCCTTGCCCAAAGCGGTGGCTGCAAATGCTGCTGTGTTTCTGTGTGCATGCTGTTGGGGTCAACTGAACAGCGAGAGGAACGCTTGCAGTTAGCAAACAGCTTTTTAAGCTACTGGTTGTTTTTGTTGTTATTAAACATGGAAAAAAGAAGGGGGGAGGAGAAAAAAGAGTTGGAGACCTAGGGGCTGATAATCCAAAAGGCATTTCCTATTCCTTTCTCCCCTTCCCTCACTTTTCCTTCCAGGCAGCGAAGTTTTAACTGTGCTGTTCAGTGTAACAGCAAGGAAGAGGGAGGGAATTATAAATTATGCCAATTATATAATTAGTCAAAAGGAAAACAAAATGTGAACTGTTTTACTGAGTATGATTAAGATGAGCATGAATTTCATGTTCTTTAAGCCTTGATTTTTGGAGACCCGTTGACTTTATGCTGGACTTGGAATGAAACTTGGAGGATGGTTTATTGAATTAGACTTTGTTCCAGTGAAGCCAGAGACATGTGTGTTTGACAGAACTCTGCCCATCAAACTGCTCAAATCTCCTAAAATCAGACCTGGCTTGGGCAGGCTGTGAGGCAGGTCGCAGGGAAGCCCTGCAAGCACAGTCCAGAGGACGTACCCAGCCCAAGGCTCCCAGGAGCAATGGAGATGTAGATTTTAAATTTATTTCTGCCTTACAAAATGCCTGTGAGCCTGTGGATGTGGAGCGTTACAGCAATTTTTCCCATGGGATGGGTAAAACTCAGTCTGTGTTAACTCCATCTTCAGTATTTCCTTCATTCCAATACAAAATTGATTCCTGCCACCGCAGAAAGTGAGTGCATAAAGAATGGGACATTTTTGCCTGAACTTTGAGATGCTATGCAGTATAATGGATGAAAACCAAATATACGCTGCCAGGCTTGCCTTGACAAAATACAGCCAGTCCTTCCTCTGCTTGTTTCTTGCCTGCAGCCAAATGGTGGTTCGTTGTCTATGCTGATGCTTAAAATCCTGGAGAGGAGGGGAAACAGAGAATTACTGCTTTTTGCCTTGAAGAATTTGGAGAGGCAGCTGTGACATAAATGATTCTTTTAATTATATTATATTGTACTGCTTTCGTGCACATAGTGAGCCTGCTGACCGCAGTTTCTTTGGAAAGCTGGCCTTCTACCCCCGTGTTCCTGTCTGCCAGGGGGAGGAGGAAGGCTTTCCCTTACCATTGCCACATTTAAAAAAAATGCTAAAGCAAGCGATTCCTAGGATCTAAGGCTGGATTAAAGTAATTTAGGATATGCTGCAGGGCAGTCTTTCAGGACTCTGCTTTATAACATGACAGTTACTTTAGTAATAATTTGGAAGAAACGGAGTATGTTCTTTTCCCATAATAAACCAAGCTAGAAAGGGAGTCTAGGTAGCCCTTATGCTGGCAGCTGGGATATATCTTGTTTGAGCAGCGCTCTGAGCTACACCTTTATCTTCCTGCCATAGACATACTGTAATAAATGATGTTACACAAGATAGCTGTAGTGCTTGAAATAAACACTCTAGTAAAATTCGTACAGCAAAGAGCTCTGGAAAGGGTGGTTGTTGGACACAGGGAGGTATCTCTACCTTGGCTAAGCTGTTTTTTACTTTTCTATGAGAGTAAGAAATGTATTTTGAAGTGAAAACTGAGATTCTTCCCTAATAGTCTGAATTTTAGCAACCTATCCCTAAGTTTGTAATACTCTTCTCCTAATCAGAAGCTGGGAGGAGCTGGTAAATCTTGTGCAAATCAATTTGTAAAACTGAAACGATTGTGAAAAGTGTGCTGAAGCAGAGAAAAAATGAGTAAGGGGCCACCTTATGCCCAAGTAGCAAAAGATTATCCATAGAATAATCTTGTAACATAACAACAGCTATGCATTAATAAAAGATAGAGCTGTGCTCTCTTGCTAGCAGATTCACCTTGCACTGTAAACAGAGAAAAGATAATTAACTGATGTGGTTTGTTTTTTTTTTTTTTCTTTTCCAAGGTTCAGATCATCCACACAGCCTGTCTTACAAACTGGAACTGGGATCAGACCAGGAAATCCCATCTGACTGGTATCCATTTGCTACTGTCCAGTTTGTCGTTCATGATACCTGCGCCTCAGGGACAGAAGTCAAGTCACTGGGCATAGAGAGCGATGTGCAGCCCCAGAAACACGTGGTTCAGAAAGCCTTTTACAATTGCCAGGTATTTTCGGGGCTATGTTTTCAGTGTTTTCCTCCTCTTCTTCTCCCCTTCCCCCCTCCGCCCCCACTCTTCCATACAGTATTTGCAGGGCGAATGTGCTTTGTATTCTAAACGTACCTTGCATGCACTTGTGATAATGACTTTGAAAAAAAAGAGTCATTAAAAAGTAATTCCTTGTCTGATCAAAGATGAGAGGTGCAAATGCAGTGCTGTTTTTCCTCAGTTGAGCTATTTTTGGGAGTAGTGGTTTTGAAATCTGTGGGCTCTGGAAATGTTTTGATTCTGTGTCAAAGCTTTTACTCATGTTGCTGCAGTTCACACTTTCAGTGCCCAATTATTTGCTAATTCTACCTGTTTTTTGTTTTTTTTTTTTCTAACTACAGGTTGAAATTGAAAAGAAGTGGATTAGGCTTGATGGAGAAGATCCAGCTAAGGCTGGCAACTGCCTAATGCAGTAAAAGAGGACAGGAGGCACTGTCGTAGGATATTAGTAGGAATCAATTTACATAGGAAATTCTATTGTTAGAAGCAGCGCAGTGACCTAGTTTAGGGTAAACACGGTCATTGAATTTTTCTTTTTTTTTTTTTAGTGCTTTTGGGTTTGATTCTACAAATCAGGACTGGTTTGACTGGCCTGTGTTCAAGTAAACTTCCCCTCATGGGAATAGTGGTGTGAGCAAGGTCTCCTTGTGAAGAGTTGCAGGATGTGAGCATTTAATTGACTGACTGTAATATATTATTTTCCTGTTGCGTATCTACAACTTGGGAATGATCTCATACTCCATATTGAAACCTAATGGTACTACTCAAAGAGTTCATGTCACTTGGACATATAATATTCAGCAATAAAAACTGTCAGAGCGCTTATGTGCATCTGTGTAAGGTCCAGCAGGGGCAATTACATTTTTTAGTGGTGGTTGAAAACCGAAGTCCCCCATGTTTCTGCTCCCCTAGATATATGTGAACAGAACAAGTTGTAATATTATTCTCGACAAGAGCCTCAATTAATGACTTGGAAGCTGGGTGATTTCATTGGTAAAACGGGAAAAGTTTCTCCACAATAATATCCTTCATTTTTCTGTGGCTGTGAGCGTTTCCTCCCCAGCACTTTATAGGTTCACTCAAAGTAATCTCTTGGGCAAAAAACCATATGGCAGATGTGACTGAAGTTTCTCTGCCAGCATTAGACAAATCTTTTTCCACTGCTGCAGCAAGTGAGACGAAGGGTGGATCCTCAGCAAGTGTAAATCAGTCCAGGCCCATTTAATTTGATGAAGCTTTGAGAACTTACAGCATCGGAGGGCTTTCCCCACAAACTGAAGAAATGGCTGGCTGCTGCCGGGGGCTGCGGGTCTCCTTTAGGATGCAAGTCCCAGATGTTGGTCTGGAAACTGCAGGAGCTGTTGCTTTAGTAACTTTTACGACAGACAGCACGTCTTCCCATGTATGGCAAGAGAGATGTTTTCACGTTGCTGGCTCTAAAGGTGTTTTCTGTGGGGAAACAAGGCAGGAATGGTCTATCGCCAGAGAAGTGAAGCTGTGATGCTTCAGCAGGCGGCTTGAGCTCCTAACCCCGTATCAGTGTGTTAACTGTGTTTTGAGCAAATTATTGGCATTTAGGGAAAGGTTTTAATGATTCCCCTCAGCCATTATCCCCTTCATCATTTTCTGCAGGCTGTAATTCCAGGTCTGAACAAATCTGATTAAAAAAAAAAAGCTCATGGTATTTTTTTTTCCCATGCTGCAGTTTTCCTAAAATTATCCTTACTTCATACTGAAATTAGTGGAGAACAAAAATATAGTAATGCACTAAGTCTCACTTTATATTTTGTCACAGCTTGTAACTGTTTATATGAACACTGTGTAAAAATACAGATAAATGTTATTCCCCAAAAGCAGAAATATGTGGGATACGCACTGAGAAAATTACCAGTCTGAGGAAACAGAAGGCCATAATATGAACCTAGTTCATCACAATAAACTTTTCCCCCCATTTGGAAAGCTGAGAATGAAATGGGTAATAGATTCTATAGTAAGTCCTGAGGGCAGGTTTTTTATGGGTATTGCATTGCCAAAGCCCCAAATAGACTATTATGGTATTTTGGCTTCTCTATATATCCCTTTTTATTAGCAGATTATATTATTATAAATCTAAGCAAGCATTTGAGTGTAGTAGCGATCCAAATATGTCTCAGCTGTTGCATCCTCCATCCGTGGTTTGACGTGAGAAGCCATTAGTACCTTCAAAGTCATGCTTGGTTTGTTTTATTCATATTTAATTTTGGTTTATACACTTCTTGGCTGAACTAAGGAGCACAGTGTGCGCTAGGGTAAAGTGTTTGTACTTAGCATCATGGCAGAGCTCTGCAGTTCGCTGGAGTCCGTGGTTATACTGGAGCCACAGTATCTATTAACCTCTCTGCTCCATCAGGTAGAGGAAGTAAAATACGTGTTGCAGATACCTGCACTAACCTTTCTCTGAGCCTGACCTGTTCTGATTGGCATGAATACAGCTAATTCAGTAAATCTGTTAGCAGTGGTTATTGTCCAAAGCCTGTCTTCCCCAGCTGGCCTCTGTTTTTCTCTTTTTAAGAAGGAGGGACAGCCAGGCTGTTCTGGGACTCTTCCACCATTCACGATCTCCATTCACAGGACTCATCTCCTGAGCATTTGGTACCTGGTGGCGTGATGGGTCCGGCAGAAGCAAGGGCTGCTTTTCTTCTGGCAGGGATGTGTTTAAGAAGCCCATGTAATGTTGACCCCTCAAGACAGGAGCTATTATTTTGCATGGCCTAAGTGATGATCCAGTGACGAGTGGTGTCCCTCAGGGGTCCGTACTGGGACCGGTGCTGTTTAATGTTTTCATCAATGACTTAGACAGCAAGATCGAGTGCACCCTCAGCAAGTTTGCAGATGACACCAAGCTGAGTGGTGCGGTTGACACACCAGAAGGACGGGATGTCATCCAGAGAGACCTGGACAGGCTGGAGAGGTGGGCCTGTGTGAACTTCATGAGGTTCAACAAGGCCAAGTGCAGGGTCATGCACCTGGGTCGGGGTAACCCCCGGTATCAGTACAGGCTGGGGGAAGAAAGGATCGAGAG
>NW_009258621.1:2864084-2872578 GCF_000687185.1 Egretta garzetta
TACCTAAAGGGGGCCTATAGGAAAGATGCGGAAAATCTTTTTAGTAGGGCCAGCTGTGACAGGACAAGGGGTAATGGTTTTAAACTAAACCAGGGCAGGTTTAGACTAGATACAAGGAAGAAATTCTTTACAATGAGGGTGGTGAAACACTGGAACAGGTTGCCCAGAGAGGTAGTGGAGGCCCCATCCCTGGAAGCATTCAAGGCCAGGTTGGACGGGGCTCTGAGTAACCTGATCTAGTTAGCGGTGTCCCTGCTCCCTGCAGGGGGGTTGGACTAGATGACCTCTAGGGGTCCCTTCCAACCCAAAACATTCTATGATTCTATGAACAGCTGCATTACAAGTCCTCTTTCCTGCTAGTGAGTCTGTATTGTATCTGGTATGGCGCAAATGATCATTCAGCCTTACTGAAATCGTTAACATAAAAAAGTCAAGCTACAGCTTTATCTATGTTGCAGACTCTTGGATTTCCATCTGAGGCCTGCAAGACTCGCCATTAACTTTAATCAGAACTGGATCCAGGATCACAGGGAATTAATTCCACAGAAATACGGCCACACTGAAAGAAAGTTACTCTGTCTAATGCATGGCTTTCAGTTTAAACCTGACAATTAGTGCAGCCTAAAGCTGAATAATTACCTTGTTCAGTCTCAAACTGATATTTGTATGCCTTGCTGTCAGAATATTTAAAAATAGGCTGCAGTGTAATGAAAGAAAGTTTGGGTTGTCTGACGTTCTCCCTCCCCCACCCCATCAAATTCTAACTTCTTATTCTACTGCAACATGCCAAAGCAGAAATACCCTGGCTTCCCTGTTCTGAGCTTTCTTCTGCATTGTCTGATGTCCTCTGAGTACAGCCTACTGAACAAATACGCTCAACGTTTAAGACTCATTTGCTAACAATTTCTATGAAGGTTACCGCAGGTGATAGTAAGCATAGTGGGTTTGATTCTTTAGAAACCTGGGCTATAAGTATATATATATAAAGTATATATATAAGTAGCCTAACTGTATTTTGGGAGGGCAATGGAGATGGGGAATAGTTGCTATAAGCTGTTGTGATGCTCAGTGTCCAGCTAGCAGGACTGGAGCTTTAAATAACCCATGGGGTACATTGGCATGGTGCAAGGAACCAGGTTTCACACCTATCTGATCTCTGCTTGCCCACAGCTAGCGCCTGCGGTCACTGAAATGCTTCCAACTGTTCGGGTCACTTACGACGCTGACACATGGCTAACATTTACTACAGGGCGGTATGCAGATATTATCTGTCTTTGCTTCACAAAGGACCAGCAGGGTTTGGGGTTTTTTATATTTTAAACAGAAATTGTTGCGAAGAGCTATTTTTATAGCGTGTCTGCCTTATTTACAAAGTGTCGTTATTTACTGAAACCAACAAACTTTACCTTTGCGTTCATCTTTCTCATGTTAATTGTATTACTGTAGGTAAATGGTACTCAATGTAATTTTGGATTCAAACACCCATTGAAGTCAATGGAAGTCTTTTTAACTGACAAAATGGGATCTGCATCAAAGTCTCTAAGAATAAAGGAGAGGCAAAAAAAAAAAAGAAGAAAGGAATAGTGGCAATAGGCAGAAAGGGAAGCACTGTAGAAGATTCTTGATGCCAGTAAGTACACTTGCTTATTGCAACCAGGAAAGAGCACAAAAGAGAGGAGCAAAGGCGCTATTGGGTGTCAAAGCTGAAGCTTTGCAGTGATTGGGAACGATGGTCCGGCTGCCCCTGGGTCGCAGCTCTCGAGAAATGAGGCTGATGGTGCACTCCATTGAACACGATGCCAAACTGCTGTCATCCTTAAGCTCCTTGCTTTTTTTTCTCTCCAGATTCCATCCTTAAGCTCCTTGCTTTTTTTTTTCTCCAGATTCCATATTAATTCTCCAAAAGTACTTTAAAACTGAAAACATGTTTTCATGTGTTGCTTTTTGTTGCATTTATTTTACTTGACAGATTTTTTAGCTGCAGTATTGGTGTCCACGCCTCTATTTTACATTTATTTGTTTTCTTGTTGACTAAACACAGTAACTAACTGCTGCAGTTAGTAGTTCTTAGCGATAATTTTGATAACTCTGAAGCAGTGCTGTTATTCTTAATGGAAAGTGTAATTTTATTTGGGTCTCTTGTCAGTATAAGTATAAACCGATCATGCTGATAATCTTGTAATAACATTTTGTAGATTGCATATTGATTAAAAAAATAAAGTTGTATTTCAAACCAGCAGTTTCTTGTACCCTTACTGGAAATTTATCAAGCTTGTTTTACATTTACTATAATTAACTGGTTGATCTCATGTCATCAGGTATTGCAGTTTATTAGAAAGAGCTGTTCTACTCTGTGTGTGAGTGGGGGACATCACTCCTGTCTTAGAACAAACTAGTTGCAAAAAGCTGAACGATGTGCTATATTCCATTAATGATCATTTATGGCAGGCCCTTTTCCTGCCTTATTTGCATAACAATAGTAAGCCAAAGAATAACGTGGTTTTACCTATTGAGTACTTCCTCCAGTCTCTCTGGGGTATTTGTATATAATGTAGCGGCAACTGTTTAAGACTTTCACAAATTTCAAAGTCTGTTCTTGAAATGAGCTGTTACAGGAGAAATAGTGAAACCTCTGTGGGGAAATATGGGAACAAGGCTGAGGTTTGTGGGGCAGCATTCAGAGAGTGGGCTTAAAGTATAAAATAATCATGCCGCTTGTCCTGTGCTGCTGTCTCTGTAGCAAACCAGTTGTTCTGGGAAACAGCAGGGAAATACAGTTAACATCCATTTTCACTCCACTGGTGTTCTGTCCTTCATGGTGTTCTGTCCTTCTGTGAGCACCTGCAAATGGAAAGCAGGTGTCTAGCAGAATTATAGTCCCCTTCCAGAGCTTAAACAGTTTGCGACGTTTAAAAGTATCGGTGAACAATATGATTCGGGTACATGAAAAAGTGAAGCGAGATGGTAAATTGCTAGAACACAAGTAAAAACATAAACCCATTTATTTGGGGGACAGTTTCCTAGTACGTGCTATGCCTAGTATGTGCTGTTTCATAGCCCTGTTCTTTTCTTAGTAAAAACAACCTGTAATTTTTTTGCAATAACAATCATAACATGTTGTAAGTGATGTTCATGCTCCCTGCTCAGTCCTTAACTGATAGAAATAAAATAAAAAGCACTGGCTCAAATTCTGCTTTGCCATCCCACAAAACACAGCGTGATTAGGTATTTCTGGTTGTAGGTAGGTACAGTCTAGTGCTACATTGCATTGTGATGGCCTTTTTGGTTTAATATAGAATAACTTTCACTTCCATTTCCATATTCAACAATAAAAGTCCAAGGGAAAAAAAAAAACAGAAGTGGGGATATGTTGGGAGTGGAAGGGACCCAACGCCTGACTGATTGGTGGTGGAGGTAAGAGGGAGGAGGCAGGGAGTTGGCAGAAGGAAAAGGCTAAGGAGAACCATTGCCTCTCTAAGTCAAGGGGAAAAGTTTACCTACAAAAGGGGCTGAAATGGGAAAGCGGTGAGGAACCCATGCAGAGAAGTGCCTTCAAGGGAAGCTATTGAGAACGAAGTTGCAAGCAGCTGCAGGGGGGAAAATGAAGTGACTGCTCTCCCGGGGTGGGGAGGAGGAGGAGTTGGGAGCAGCTGAAGAAGGGGGGACACGGGCAGAGCCACCAGGGACAAGCAAGGTGGCTGTGAGACGGATGAGGCACAGTGAGAGGTGCCCTACCTGAAGAAGCCGAGCGGGTGCCTGCTCGTGGTGTGCCATGGCTCAGGGCAGCGCAGCGCCGTGCAGCGCTCCCTGCGCCCATATAGTAGGCATGGCCATTGCGTGCCAAGCAGAAGAACGCGCTCGGTCTGTCTGGAGCATCCCGGCATCACATCTGTATGGCTGTCAGTAATGGTAACCTCTCTTTCTGGACAGGAAGATCTTGCTCATGTAAGGGACCAAGGGCACAGTCGTGCTACAGGAGATGCAATGAAAATATCAAACAAAGCCTAGCAGTGGAACAGGGAGGATTTAAAGCAAGAACACAGGTATTACCCTGATGATACCCAGGGGTAAGCTACAGCTGTAACCTTGTTGGACTGCTCTCCAGGGGGGGACCTTTGCCTGTCCAGTCTGTGGCAATGCTGAGTAGATTTTACTGTCTCGGTTTAAGTACTGACACCAGCATTTAGATGACTGTTCATCTGAAATGGAGGGAGCCATCCACTGCCTGGAGAGACAAGGTGAAAGGCTGGTTTAGTCCCTTCATGGAAAGCTACAGCATGCTAATTGAAACTGTTTCCACAGAGCCATGGGAACAAGTTCCTGAATATTTCTGCTGCTAATTGTGCGGTTAATATTGTCAGAAGGGGTGTGCAGTAGATCTACTCAAAAGCAGAGTTGGGGAAAAAAAAAAAAAGAGTGAAAAGGTGTGTAGAGTCAAGTATTAGGACAGCAGGAGCCCAACCATATCTGCCCAGAAAGGGAAGCTCAGGAAGATGATCTTGAGCAAATACTGGTGTCCTCGCATAAATGCTTCCAAGATCCAGTATGACAGTGCCGCTTAGGCTCCGTATGTCTGAGTTCTTCTTTAGTAGAGTTAAACTGGTGTCAGGTAGGCAGTAAAAAGAAGAACCTGACTGCTAAGCTGTGCTTCGACCTGTCTCACAAAGTCTCTTGCCACTTGATCTTAGTGGTATGGTTGGTGCTGCAAAACCTGCTGCTGGTGAAAGGGGCTACTGTGGTCGCCCAGCTTTATTCCTCTCCAGATTACCAAATGCAAAGTTAGAGCAAATTGGCCTTGACCAAAACATGCTGCTCTGCTCTTCTTTAACTTTGCACTAACACTGCTGGATTTCTGCAATTGTCTGCTTGGCTATAAGTTCCCAGCAGCTAATTCAACAGAGGAGGAATGATGTTTCTGGCATTTACCGTGCTGCTGTGCGGTTCTGCGCGCCCTGTAGCTAGTCCCTCTCCACTGGATCCGGGGATCCCGGGAGCCCGTACGTGGCAATTATAGACAGGCAAGGAGGGAGTGGGATTTCAACCACTGATGAAGGGGGTAAAACAAGATGGCAGGGAAGGGGCATAGAGAGCGATGAAGGCACAGGCAGTAGACAAAAGGGGAGGGAGCTGGACTGGAGCTTTTTTGGGAGGCTGGGGTCTCTCCAGGGAAAGAAGGTGCTGTAAACGTCATATCCAGAGAAAAAAGGCAGACAGCAAAGGAGGCAGGGGACCAGGAGCCGAGTGCTGAGCTGGGTGTCAGCAGTAGTGTGGCAGGAAGCAGGGACAAGAATAAGGACAGTGAGGCGGCTGGTGGCTGCTGCTTCCCTTTGAGGCTTTCCCCCCATGTAAGGCACATGTATCAGGGTGAGTATTTAGGGGAGGCAAGGCTTACTTCATCCTTAGTTAGGCTTACTCATGCTACGCAAGTCTCTGGGCTTACGAAGGAGCTGAGATACACAGTACTTATTCAGCGTATTCAATCCATCGGGACCGCTGTTTTTATGTAGCGTGAGTTTCTAGGGGTCAGAGCCCTTCTTATGCCACGCAGCATCCTGAAAACTTGTTAACAGATTGAATCAAGGGACAGCTCTTTCTACGGTTCCTCTGATAAAGAGGTTTAAATCAGGTGAAAAAGGAGAGGACCTTGAAGAAACGGGATTCTCACATGATAAATGAAAGAGGAACAAATGACAGGTCCCAGTGTTGTCTGTCTCAGAGCTCCGACAGAAATGATGGAGCTTATAGCAAAATCACACTGTTAATAAAATTGGCTATGAAATTGGAGTGCTGAGTATCTATGAGTCAACAGCTGAAAACAAAGGGACCATATTCGAGAGTATCTTTAAAATGAAATTACAGTCCTGCCCGTGCCAAGGCACCTCCAGGAGGACTGCCTGGATCCTGCAACTGGTTCCTCCTGAGAATGATTCCTTTCACTTGGAAAGAAGGGCAAGATGATATTTGCAAAATATGTCTTGAGGAAGAATTCTGCAGTCCTGCAGTTGAGCAGCCGTGTTCCTCTACAGCAGCAATGCTGGATTTAAACAGAAGAGGGCATTCATTACCAAGCATCTGAGTTTGCTGAGGGCTCCCCTTTCTAGAGGGAAGGCATTTGAAAATGGTTTTTTTTTTTAATGATTAATAAAGGTTCATAATCCAAAAATAAATCTTCCCTAGACATCATGTACCAAGAGCAGTATAAATAATTACAAATTAAAACCTGTCCAGTAAATGAATGTTTGAGGTGCCCTTAAGCAGCACTGTCCCAAATGCTGACAAAACCCTGAAAAATCAGGAGGGTTTGAACAGCATGCTAATCTGTTCGATAGCCTGACTTCTAAAACTCTTGTGAGCTGTTAAAGAGACCGCAACGGGGAGAGCCTGGTCCGAAGCTGAATCAAGATTGACGAAACCTGGATGCTGCTCCCAGCTGCCATTTCTGAGATTGGGCAAGATACATGGTGGGTCTGTGCCTCAGTTTCTTCCCTTAAAAGTGGGGTTAAATGTTAACAAAATCCATAAGCAAGAAAATCACCACAGGGTTGTACTTTATATGGCAGGACACTGATACTAGGTTAAGATGACCAATCTCAAAGCTAGCCAGTCACTACAAGCAATGCTATTCACAGATATGTTTGTGTTTTTTTTCTTGCTCAGAGATGATTTAATTTTTGCAGTGTATACCAGGCTTCCTTGTGCATGTTTAGTGGACATGCTGCTGGCAGTGCTTGGATGAAAAGACACCTTTCTCTAGGAACCTGATGAAAGCATAAGTGCCCTGGTTAGCGGGAAGCACTCTCTGCATCCTCCCTGTGCAGCTTGGAAAGTTGTGTTCCCATTCCCAGTTTTTCCTTTCTCTCTAGCAACAGCTGTGTACTATCAGTAGGCTCAGTCTGCTGTCCCTTGCAGGGAGGGAGCTGACACGTTGACCTTGGTGGCAGAGCTTCGGTATTCACTAGCAATACCAAGGGTATAATCTACAACACACAGGTGGTACAGCCACAGTGCCTTGTGCTGGTGGGATGAGCTAGGTATTTGCAAACGAATTTGCAAATTTGCAATCAACCTGAAGTGCAAGTGAAGATCTTTTTCTTTGGTCTGCAAATTTTCCTGTGGACGTAGCCAAAGCAACCCCACCACTCTCTGAGACAGCTGAGAAGTCCTTTGGCACCAAGCTCCCCAACCTCTCTTTCTTTTTGAAGTTAGGCATACAAACTGTTCCGATTTCAAAGGCACTTTGTAATCCCTAGATAAACAAAGGGTGGTGGAAAGCAGGGAACTCAGATTCTTGCTTCTGCACTTCCACCTTTCTAGAGCTGCTGTACAGTGTGCTGGCAGATAGATGGCTCTGCATCAGGTTTATCTGTCTCAGGAATAAGTCGCAGCCAGCTGCGGGATCGCCATCTGCAACATTCAGGGCCCAGCGAGATCCTAAAGGCTGCAACTTCTTCCCGCTATCTCTGCTAACCGGACAGAATAATGATGCTCCTGGTATGCACCATCCCAGATAGTTTCAAATGAGCACTGTGCTTTAAAAAAAAAAATAAATTTATTATTTAAATTATTCTATAAGCAAAGCAACGTGGCTCGCCTTTTCCTGACGATGATGCAGGGCATACAGAATAGCTGAATACGCAACTGCTGTTTAATTCAAGACCCAGACAGTGTCATAAAACGTATTTTGTTGCAGAGCAAAATTACTCCAATAGCAAATTGCATCTCATGGATGTTGCTGCTTCTTTTTGTGTTGTAGGTGTTAGTTAGCTATATAATTAAGGGTCTGTCAGTATTTTCACTAAAATATTTTCATTTTTCAGGATGTGTAAGTCAGCCTTAAAAATCAAAGCTTAATGGGTGAGTCTCCTCTTCACAAGCCAAATTGCACTGTAACTGCATAGCTACCTACAAATGGAAAAAGAAAGGAAAAAGCGAAGATGACATTTCTAGGTTCTGCGAATGATCAGGGTAACGCTGATCCATGTACGGACACAAGGTGTGTAACGACCACAGGGTGCATTCTCCTACATATATGAGATTAATGAACATTTTTCCAGATGAGTAACTGCTAAATTGGTAAATCTCTGTATTAACATATGAACAGATTGCTGCAAATGTAAGCAATAATTTGAATAGTTGTACCAGATTGCTGCTACTTAACTGGTAGCTTCAGCCATCTCCCTGTTTATGAGGTAATAACGACTTCAGAGGTTATTAGAGAAAAATAATCTTTTCTAGCCAGCTTTCCTAGGTGTGTTTCCGCACTACGGGGCAACCGTGGTTCCCCAGACAAAGCCTCCTTTGCCCCGGGCTCGCAGGCCGGAGTTCAGGCGGGAGCGCTGCGTCCCAACCGCGCACCGAGCCCCTCGGCGCTTCGCCTCTTCCCGCTTTTCGGTCTCCGGAGCTGAAAGGACCCCGGGTTCAGCAACCAGCGCTCCCTTACGGCCCAGCGTGGGCCCCTGCCCGGGGTGCTTCCAGGGGAGGCAGGGAAGCGGGG
>NW_009258621.1:2872803-2873029 GCF_000687185.1 Egretta garzetta
GGAGGCGGTGCCGCCCTGCGGAGGCGCCGGGAGGGTCCCTGGGAGCCGCCGGCCTTCCCCTGGCGCGGGAGGCACAGGGGTGACTTCGAACGCCATTGGTTTTGTTTGGTTTGGTTTTTTTGTTAAAGCGTTTTATGGGTAAAAGCATCGCGGCAGGGATTGGTGTGAGCCACCGGGTGGCTGCAGGGCGCGGAGGGCCGCCGTGCAGGGTCCGTGGGGCCCGGGG
>NW_009258621.1:2873217-2891201 GCF_000687185.1 Egretta garzetta
TTCCTGATACGGATGGGCTGGTGCTGGCAAACCAGCACCTGTGTGCAGTGGGATAAAAGTGGAGTACAGCGACGCCTGCACTGTAGCCGTGTTTCTCTAATTTGGAAACACGTAGTGCTTGAATTTTACAGGTGCCGGTTTTATACAGCATAATAAATGTGCTCACCGCAAAACTCTAATCAATGCAATGTAGCTTGGCAATCCTGGGGAGAGGAACAGGCCCGTTGAAAGATTTAAATTCAGTTTCTCTTCTGGATTAAAAATGAAGGCAGAGCATCCGACGTGCGGGCAAGACGACATATTTCAGTGTAGTGGTGGAAGAGTCAATTGGTTTTTTTCTCATTGTCTTCCTAGTATCCTGAAATGTGCTTGGGGAATTCTTGGAGATCTCTAACCTCACATAAGAAGTCATACATCAACATGCTTATTTTGAAGTAGCGCTGTGTTGCGTTGATAGCTTTTTGCAAAAAGTATAACTTGTTACTTCTTAATGACTTCTAGGTTTTTTAAAACAAATTGTTTATCACCTGCAGTTTTGAGCAATTTCAGAGCAGTAAAATACTATTTTGAAGTTAGAAAAATGTAAATTAGTATCCCAGACTCAGAATTCTAAGGTTTCCTAAAAATCTCAGCTTCATCTTTTACCTTGTGTAGGCTATTCTGGTGGTAATGGTAGTCAAAATTAATAAGCTTTGAATTGCTAAAAGCTTGTTATCTTAGATTTACATTTTAATGGATGCATCTTGATGCTTATGTGTGTGTGTGTTGTCCAGGTCTGACTGTAGGATTAGGATTTAATCACTGACATGGGCAGAAGAAGGAATAAAACGTTGTGCTGGAGTCTTACTGTAATACAAGATGAATGATAAGTGTTGATAACTGTAGTGTTAACATTTCCATAGCTAAACTGCTATACAGCATTAGATTATTACCACAAAGGACAGGTTACTTACATCGTACTTCTGATAGAATTGGCACGTCTCACTTTTAGTAGTTTGTTCTGTTGGTTGGCCTTTAAGTTAGGGGCAAGAATCACTAGGGGCTTAGTATCACTAGAATGATACTAAGCAGTAGATACCAGTTTTTAAACCGACATTTTAGACATGCTTGTTTGGCAGTACAGCACCACAATTGTTTTTATAATGTTTCTAGGATTTTCTTAAGCATTTCTGTAGCCTGCAAAACCCAATCATTTGAGGCTCGAATTCAGTATTTTTCCAGGGATGTCTGTTCCCAGGGATGTCAGATTTAAAAGAATGAGTGGACTTGCAGACCTTTGCACTTGACAGAGTATTCGGTTTATTACTCTGATCTCTTCTTGCTGTTCAGTTTGTTACACTAGTTTATGCAGTGAGATTAGGCTTTGTGCTATCATTTCAAATGACTTAATGTTCATCTTAACTTAAAAATATTTTGGGTTTTTTTAACATAGCCTAAACTATACAAGTCCATTATTGAAGATGTGATCGAAGGTGTGCGGGAACTCTTTGCAGAAGAGGGTTTAGAGGAACAGGTTCTGAAAGACTTGAAGCAGGTTTGTTGGGTTCCCCTGCATTAATGGAAGTTGTGAATTTTTTTCTTTTGAGATGATATACCTGTCTGTTTCTTTGCCCTCTAAAATGTGCAAACTTTTGCCCTTAGAGTTACAAATATCCTGCAAATGATGTATTGGGCTGCTGGACGTCAAAATTCAGTAATGACTGTTGCCATATTTATTGGGTAGAATCAGTTAGTTTACTCTTGGAAGAATACCTGATTATAATTTTAAATGTGGCTTATTTTTAAAACTGATGTCTGTTGACCCTAATAATCTTTCTGCAGCTTTGGGAAACCAAGGTGGTGCAGTCTAAAGCAACAGAAGGCTTCTTCAGCCATAGCCACCGTTGTCCACAGTTTACCCTGCAGTTGCCGCAAAATTTTCACCGTGTTCTGCAGGCTTCAGCAGGTCAGATGTTGTTGAACACAACAGATGCAATTTAAGAATAGCTCAGGGATTCAAGAATCTTTTTGGAAGACTTGAAGGTGCTGCAATAATTTCGATTTGCAATGCTCATGTACATATCTAGCATGATGGGGAACAGTAATTATTTGAAAGCAGAGTTTGACCAATAAGGGATGAATTAAACTTTGATGAACTACTGCAGTTATATCTATGTGCTCTTGATCTGTTGCTTATTTCCAGTAGCAAAACATGAAGAGAATTTTAGCCTTCTTGTGTGCAGTCCAGAAGTGTAGCCCTTCAATTGCAAGTTTTGCCAGTAGGGTCCCTTTTTACTGTGTGGCATGATGCGTGCTGAGTTTATATGGCATGTTCGTGCCATGCAGCTCTGCTGTTGTGTTGGAGTTTAATCTGTTTCTGCACTTGCTGAAATGTAAGGCCTTGCTCAAACAGAAGAGTGGGTGTTTTGGGGGAGTTTTTTGGTCTGTCTTTCAGTTAGTTTTCTGAAAAGCAGTATTCCTGTTGCACTGAAGAACTTGACTTTCACACAGACTCTGACATTGGGACCTATTCTTCCAAATTAAATCCAGCTGACCACTGTGGTAATGTCAGGGTAGAGTGTAATGCTCAGCTGAGGCTTCTCCCAGTGTGAGAGGCCATTAGGGCCTTTCCACACTAAGGACAAAACTTGATGATTTAATGAAAATTTGTGTTGTAGTGCACTTCAGGGTTGGGCAGGCACTCTTCATCTTTTTTTTTACAGTCTTGAATGGACAGGTTTTGGAGACATGTTTTAGTTGTTCCATGTGGTTAAAGGGACTATACTTCTGGGTTTGTTTGCTATTGGAGGCTTTATATTTAATGAGCTTTATCTTGTTACTCCTAATTTTTGCAAGGCCAATACTAGGGCAAAACAATATTTTGAAATTTTGAAGATTGCTTTTCCTACTATTGGCACCTTTGGATTTGCTCTGGTGCAGAAAGATAACTGCACATTTTCCTCCTGTTGACCAGGCAGTGCATTTTACCTATATGTTCATGGTCATGTTAAAATGGTAGCATTGCATGTGTGTCCTTCTAGTTGATGTAATAACTAGAAATGGCATGGTTAACTTTTACAGTGCAACTTAAACAGATTAAATAGTTAATTAGAAATATGTTAAAAAAAATAATCTGCAAGACCAGCTTTTAGCAAAATGTAAGTTTTACAAATTGAGGGTATAACCCCTCCCCCTGCGTACAGCATAAGCTTGAAGCAGCATAAAGGGAAGTATATTCGAGAGCCTTATCTAGACATGCTCACTTGTTTGTTTGATCTAACGAGTATGAAACTGAAGTTAGATTGCTTTAGTTTCAGCAGTGCTTGCTGTAAATTACGAAAAGTTCTACTGTGACTTGAGAAATTAATGGTTTTTTTAAAGTGGCTTTTCAATTTTATTTTTTTTTTTCCCCTATAGCTTCTTTAGTTATCCCAACTGGCAGAGGTTTTCAGCATTTCACAGCAGCAGGCCTGGTACGTAGCTGTAGTGACATTTTATTTCCATTTTGATTATTCTGAATTCTAAATGATTAAGTTTGTTACTTGTTAATAGGCTTAAGGGGAGGCAAGTATTAAATATTTTTCATGTATAGATGCTCTAGGACAGTATTTAGGGACGAAAAAGTAGCATTTCTCATGACAGCTTCAACTGTCTAATATGGTATAGTAGACAAGGGAGCAGGAGCTCTGCTGAGAGAGAATCAACAGCTGAAGAAACTCAGTGTTGTTACTTGAACTTCCCCCCCCCCCCCCCCTTTTTTTTTTCATGAAAACTGTACAAAAGGTAAGAGTCTGCAGAGGGAGAGCTGTAACTCTGCTGCTTCTGTTTGAGCAGTGAAAAAGGATGGGGATCTACCAGTTGGTTTTGGCAAGCAGTGCAGCCAGAAGCATGTTGGAAGACATGGCTGCACATATGTAGTTCATAGGATGAAATGTAGTGGAAATGCATGTCTACAGATACTTTTTTTTTTTTTTAATTATTATTATTACTTGGTGTTAAAATAATGCATGGTTGGGAAATGCTAGCACTAATGAAGCTGGGAGCAGTATTATCTGCAAGGCATAGAAATCATCCCCAAGAAGGTGTTTTTGGAGCTGACAGACTCTGAACTCTGGGCATGGCAAAATCTGTTTGGTGAGAGGAGGGGGTATTAATTATCAGAGCTTGATGAACTTATCGAGTGCCTCCTGAGCCTCAAGCTAATTAGCTTGCCAAGCTGAAATACAATATTGGGAAGGTGTTTGTGTATCATGCAAGTTTCCCAATTTAAAATTTGGATTTCCCTGGAACAGCTAGTTTGAAAGAGAGCCTTATAGCCAACTCTTTGCTTTCCCAGAGAAAAAGAGACCGTGAAGTGACTTAATAGGCCTAGGCAAGGAATCTCTGCTGTGTCAAGTTGTACATAAGCTTAGGTAAAAGTGGCTCTGAGTGGAAAAATACCTTTCTGGATGGTGCGTGCATTGAGGGGGCACAGAAAAGTGTTCTGTTAATGAAAGGGGAATGTGATAACTGGAAAATAGGAAACACTTTGGGCAAGTCATTATTCTATCAATACAGAATACTCTTAACTGTCTAAATCTGAAAAGTCTGAAGCAACTCTTCAGTAAAGACGATCACAAAAAGCCCCTCATCTGTGTTTCATCTGGGTGTGCTGTGTGTGATGTTCAGGGCCCTAGGAGATAAAGTATGCACTATTTCTTAATAAAGCTCTTGTGTATCTAGGGTGCTTCACGAGCAGGTGCAACTCTTGCTCTCCCTTCGGGCATTGCTTATCCTGTACATGTACCAGCTGGAGTGACGCTACAGACAGCATCTGGTAAGATTAAGGGGACACGTAAAACATTACAGTGCATTGCCTGTATGTGGATATTGAAAGATGGTCCCGAGTACAGTAGATAAAACAAATGTGAAGTTAAAGTATAGGTGGGTAGAGCCAGTTCTCCTCCTTTTCCTTTGTAGTTTGTGTTTGTAATTGCTGCATGGGGGAAGTAATTACATTGATTAGTTAGCGTGTCAGTTGTGTACACTGGCAAGATCAGTTAACATGGGCTGGCAGGTGATGCCATTTTTTTGCTCTACAACTGCTCGCAAATATGTTCCTTTGTCAGTTCAGACATAGGTATCTCCTTCTCCTGTATGAGGGACAACCTTTCATATTTTAAAAAGGTAAAGGCATTCTGGTACTTCAGAAAAAAATTGATTATTTTTATTCAAATAAAATCCAACCATCCGTTAACCTTTTTGATCACACTCTTCTGCTGATAAAACTGCCTGTACTGCTTGTACAAAAATATGCTTGTACTGCTTATGGTGTGATGAGTGGAAGGCTTATTTCAGTCATAGATTGACTCTTTCCTCAAGCAGCAGTTTTTCTTTCACTAGATACCTATTTCAGGTATAATTCCTAAGGTTTTGAGACCTTTAGGCTGGTATCAGTGACTCTGTGTGTGTAAGTATGTGTGTGGGGAAAAGAATGATTAAATGAAATTGGGAACTTAGCTTTGGCATCTTAATTCTAACACTGATAATAACTCTAAGGATTCAGTATTTGGAGTGTTTTTTGTACAATGAGAGGACAGATAAACTAGGAGTTTTTTTGTTTTTGTTTTTTTTTTAACTAAACTAGGAGGTTTTCTTTGGAGGGGATACCTAAATGTCCTTAAGAATGAACTGTCCCTGTAGATATGGAAACAAATTTAAAACAGGATTTTCCTTTTTTTTTTTCTTTTTAATCCAACCCCAAAAATGGGTATTAAACATGATGGTCTAGATGGAAGCTCTGACTCAAAAAGCCTCTGAATGCTTAATTTTCAAAGGCTGAAATTGTGCTTGGGGGAAATACAGCTTTGTAAACATCCTGTTTCTCATAGTTTGCCTGAGTATTTGCTATTGGTTATTAGCAGCAACAGGACAGTGGCCTGGATGAAACTGTGGTTTAACTCGATGAAACAGTTTTTTTAACTCTTCTCTCTGTAGGGCACCTTTATAAGGTAAATGTGCCTGTTATGGTTACCCAGGCCCTGGGAGATGCAAGTATTCTACATCATCCTGTTCAGCAGATACTTCAGCCCCTTGGGCAACCTTCAGTTCTGCAAGCCAGCATTGCTGGTGTTGCACAGGTGAATGCATCTTCTGCCCAGGCAGATGCTGAAACATTGCAACCTCGGGAGACTGCTGTCCAACAAACCATGGCATTTCAACCAAATGTCATGGAAAAAAACCACCTGGAGAACTCTGCCAATACTACACTGGTCCAGCAGCCTTCTGTGAGTCAGCAGGAAACCTAATGTAGCGTTGAATCAGCATGCAGACTCAACAGAAAAATCCCAGCACAGCAGTCTTCATACAGCTGTGTTTACTCCAGAATCCTCTGAAGGGTTTTCTCCCCCTGAATCCTTGGCAAACAACTCGAGCAGTGTGCTGCTGGATGTGGAGGGGCAGTTAGACATTGAGCCTCAGGAGTTGGTGCAACAGCAGGTGTCTGATGATATCATTGACCTGATTATCACGGGCAAAAGTTTGGATGATAACACTGTTCTGAAACATCAGGACAGCATTGCTTCATCTGACAAGGTAAGGCCTTTCATGTCTCAGCTGGTGAAAATACATCCGTTGGAGATGGTTGTTTGAGGTATCATAAGAGATGTGATCAAACACATCTAAGTGACAAGTAGCACCTCTATATTATTATAATAAAAATTATTATTTTAAAGTTAATTTTTGAGATTGTTTGGAATAGCAGTAGCTGCCTGCTTATTTTTACATTAACAATTTGTTACAATTATTGCTGAAATACTGGGACTGAAGAGAAGGACAATCTAAAAAAACTCTGAAAATGTAATGGATAGATACAATGTATTCTTAGACTTACTGACTCTGTGGGGGGATAACAGTAGCATTTTTTTTTTGTGACTGAGCACACATGAATTTCTTTGAGAACTTCCATGTCATTCTGACACTGAATCCGCATGTGGATATTGGCCAGCTGTGGGCAAATTGCTTTTGCAGTGTCAGCTGGGTTTAGTTTGAATTCATAATGTGGGGAGAGCATTTAACTTGCATTGAGAATGCATACTGAATATGAAAAGTCAAATTTGGTAAGTGAAAATCTGCTGGAAAGCAATGTATTTCCTTGGGAAAAAATCCTGAACAGACTAAAATTCAGCTAGAGCTGTGTGAAAAACTTGAATGATCTTAATTAACAAGCCACTTTCCTGACCTCATCTAATTTTTGTTCCAGAAATTATTTGCAGATGTTTTAAGTTCAGGATGGCTTGCTGACTTTGAGTTGTAATGCTTATATGTGATTGTGGCAAATGTATTAAATGCAAATTTAATGACAGTAATGACAAATGACTGTAAATAGAAAGCATGTTATGTTGCTCATCTGAACTCTGATGGCAGGATGGTAAAGACTATCCATAGTAAGAATGGAAGGTCAAAACAAAGTGTTATTTTCTTGAACTAGAAAGTGTATGTGGATGTGAATTAAGTGCTACAATAAAGATTTAATGAGAAACTGAAGATGGCTGAAAGCTTAAAGCCCTTTTATACTTCTGCGAACACTCAGTTTAGGGATCTAGCACTTTTATGAACAGTAACTTGAAGTACTGAAATATTTACTGTCTCTCAGCTTTTTGTATCTTACTTAAACAAAGCATTTTGATTGAGTTGAGGGGAAGGGATGAGTTAATCTTGGCTTTTATTTCAAAAATGGAAGATGCTTTTTTGGGGGGAAGGGGAGTAGCTTGTTTCCTTTTTTCTTTTTTTGTTTTTGGAGTTTTCCTTGCAATAGAAATTCTAAAGGCCAAGTCAATCATACTTTTCTTAACAAGTTGTTTGAGTACAATAGTGTTTAAGGAAAAGTCTAAGAGAATGTCTTTCTATATTGCTGAGGAATATTTGGCATGGATTCAATTTAAGGTTAGGTCTAAAAACAAGATTTGCCAATGTACTCAGGGTTTACAAGTAGGTCAGGACTTGAAATTCTCATTTTGGTGCCCCAATCTTGTTGCTTTATTAAACAAAAATCTCAGGCTTTGTACTGAACAATGAAAGCTATGTGGTGTTAATTCGCAAGCTGTCTCTGGTCTCTTTTATTCCTGTCAGACAGAACCTACTGAGCAGATGGAATCTAATTTACGATCAGAGAAGGATATCTGCAGTGACATTGAAGGCATAATTCAGCTAGATGGAACTGGTGATCTTCCTCCCAAGGAAGAAATACAACATACAAAAGATAGCGAAGAGAATGAGTTCATTGGCATTATTGAATCAGAGGATCTAAAAGTTCTGGAGGATGAGGATGAGGAAGACGATGATGAAGAACGTGACAGTATTTCAAACACAGAGTCTAGCAGCAGTGGTGGTGATAATGAAGAGCCCCAAATAGATATAGTTGAAGAGGTAATTTACTTTTAAGCCTTGTGAAGTACATTACAATAGTTTACCTGTCTCGACTGTTGGATTGTTGGACCCAGAACAGTTCCTGGTAAGGTTAATGCAGAGAATGCATGGTTAAGTTACGTACCTCTTGAGAAATTACTTGAGAGCTCATTATGAGGAGTATGTACAAATGAAGAAAATGTTGAGAAGTTATTTGTTTATTGGATGAATTAAAATACTTAATCACCACAATTAAAGTTCTGCGGTGAAACCTTGGCTTCAGTGGAATGGAGTTCTGCTTTTTCTTTAAGTAAGATTGGGATACAAATCTAGGTTTCTTTTCCTTCTGAAGGACCACAGGGAATTAGACAGAGAAGAGAACAACGTAATACAAGTATGTATGCTTCCTAGGAAAAGGCTTTTCTTAAAGATGGGCAATTTGGGGTCCTAGAGATTCCCAAGAGAATCAACTCATACATAGCTTCTGGACTTCAAATACATACCAGTTGATTAGTATTCCAGTTACTGGGGTCAGCCTTGTCAATTAGCAGTCTTGCTTTTTTAGCTGTTTTTGTTTAGGGTGTGTTTGGTTTTGAGAACATAAGCATGTAAAGATGCTTATAAATGAGCTTAGTGCAACATGGTCTTCATAGCCTCGAGGTCTTGATTTTTGCTCTGGTAACCTTTATTGCTCTAGGTGTGTTTAATGTCAAGTATATTCAATGATATTCTGAAAGAATGTATAAAATACAGTTTTAATCTCTAGGACCCGCTAAATTCTGGTGATGATGTCAGCGAACAGGACACTCCAGACTTGTTTGACACCAACAATGTGATAGTTTGTCAGTATGACAAGGTACAGTATATCATTTTATCTTTGTTCCTTAATAATTCTAAATAATATCTTCAGCAAGTTCATGTCTGGTCTACTGTCGGTACCTTTTAAATGAAATCTAGTGCTGTAATAATTGAGTGTTTAAACTACGTGTTTAGCTGATGTGTCTAAAGACTTACCTGCTGTTTTCTGAAATAAAGATAATCAATAGGTTCACAATGGCCTATTAAATGAGAAAGGGGACCGAATCTTGCGAAATTAAGTTTTGCAAAGCTGCAAAAGCTTATTAATTTCTTTAACTTGTAAGTAATGTCAACAGCTCCATGGATGTATGTATGCATTTTCAGCCATGAAATAAGACTTTTGAAATGGATAACCACAGAATCACAGAATCGTAAGGGTTGGAAGGGACCTCAGGAGATCATCTAGTCCAACCCCCCTGCTAAAGCAGGCTCACCTAGAGCATGCTACACAGGACTTCATCCAGGCGGGCTTTGAATATCTCCAGAGAAGGAGACTCCACAACCTCCCTGGGCAGCCTGTTCCAGTGCTCTGCCACCCTCAGAGTGAAGAAGTTCTTCCTCATATTCAACTGAAACCTCTCGTGTTTCAGTTTGCATCCATTGCCCCTAGTCCTGTCGCTGGACACCACTGCAAACAGACTGCTTCCGTCCTCTTGACTTCCGCCCTTAAGATATTTGTATGCATTGATGAGATCCCCTCTCAGTCTTCTCTTCTTCAGGCTGAACAAGCCCAACTCTCTCAGCCTTTCCTTGTAGGGGAGATGCTCCAGTCCCTTTATCATCCTAGTAGCTCTCCTCTGGACTCTTTCTAGGAGTTCCTTGTCTTTCTTGAACTGGGGAGCCCAGAACTGGACACAGTACTCCAGGTGGGGTCTCACCAGGGCAGAGTAGAGGGGGAGGAGAACCTCCCTCGACCTGCTGGCCACACTCCTCTTAATACACCCCAGGATACCATTGGCCTTCTTGGCAACAAGGGCACATTGCTGGCTCATGGTCAGCTTATTGTCCACCAGGAAAGAGGAGTATTGTACTTTCTCTTATATATTTTGCCTTTGAAGTGCTTCCTGAGAGATTTTTTCCTACCAGAATTCTGTCGTGTCTGAAAAGCAAAACAGTTGTTAAGGGCGACTTTGTCCTCCTTCATTTTAATGTTTAAAATTCAACCTTATTTTGAACTCTTGGAGATCAAATTAAGTATTTCTAACTCTGCTGTGGTTTTGGACACTTACATGTCAGTGGTTTAAAAGTTGACAAAACAAAGTGCGTATCTTATTTTGAAACAAATATGGAAAAAAATGTTTCTGTAGTTTGCTTAAGAATGTGCTTTGGCGTTTATTCTTTTGAAAGTGACTAATAATTTTTTCTGAGTGTTCAACTAGGCCTGCCTTAATGGTGTCTGTGTTTTAGGAAACAGCTTCTAAGAAAATTGCCTTTACTAAAGTGTAACAGATTGAGTCTTTCTGAAACTAGTTATTTTGGAAAATGTAGATCTAGGGATACGTGTTGAAAATGCATCTGAAATTGAGCCACAGTGTCTGTGTTGTATTGAAAAAGCACACAAAGTTTTGAAGCTTCCTCACTTAGTTTGATGTTACAGATGCTATGGGTAGTAGATATTGTTAGTTTAGCAAGTTTTGTCTGTACTGAGTTGAAAAAATGGTTGAGAATTTTTAAAAACTGCTATGATGTTCAGCACTGGACATTCCTAAAGTAAATTTAAGAACAGATATGATTCTATGATTCTATGATTCTATGATTCTATATTATTAGAAATTAACAGTTACAGAAGTTAGGGGGAGGTGTTGGCAACATCCCCCTTTCCTATATAGATTTAATAAAATGTAATAGGTTTATTAAAGTAGATGGAAACAGTTCTCTGTTAAATTACCTTGTTATGTATGAAAGAATGATATAGGCAAAATGATGGTCCTGTTTTGGGTTTTCCCTCCTCTTTCTTTCTGGACTTGAAAATAGACTGATGCTTAAAATCCAAGGAATTTTCTAAAGATGTTTTAAAATTCCTTCTTTTAGTATTAAACACAAACTTTCTGCAGTATAGATCGTTTTGCAGGCCTTTAAAAAGAAGCAGAATATGCAAATTCTTTCTGGTTTTATATGGCAGTATTTGCTTCTGAGCAAAGTTTTCCTGCTTTTAGCCTTATCCTAACATCCGTGTGCATGCAATATTGCTTTGTTGTGTGTGTGTGTGGGGGAATCCTGCTACATTTCAGTGAAGCCATACTTGTTTGCAAGGTGCAGTATAGTTTGGGACTGATACACTCATGAAATTGCTCCGTTACTGTCTTCTTTTCCTGCCAGTGTTGAGCTCTCAGAGCTAGCTTTTTTTTTTTTTTTTTTTTTTTTTTTTTTTGGGGGGGGGGGGGGGGTGGGTAGTAGATATTGTTAGTTTAGCAAGTTTTGTCTGTACTGAGTTGAAAAAATGGTTGAGAATTTTTAAAAACTGCTATGATGTTCAGCACTGGACATTCCTAAAGGAAATTTAAGAACAGATATTATTAGAAATTAACAGTTACAGAGGTTAGGGGGAGGTGTTGGCAACATCCCCCTTTCCTATATAGATTTAATAAAATGTAATAGGTTTATTAAAGTAGATGGAAACAGTTCTCTGTTAAATTACCTTGTTATGTATGAAAGAATGATATAGGCAAAATGATGGTCCTGTTTTGGGTTTTCCCTCCTCTTTCTTTCTGGACTTGAAAATAGACTGATGCTTAAAATCCAAGGAATTTTCTAAAGATGTTTTAAAATTCCTTCTTTTAGTATTAAACACAAACTTTCTGCAGTATAGATCGTTTTGCAGGCCTTTAAAAAGAAGCAGAATATGCAAATTCTTTCTGGTTTTATATGGCAGTATTTGCTTCTGAGCAAAGTTTTCCTGCTTTTAGCCTTATCCTAACATCCGTGTGCATGCAATATTGCTTTGTTGTGTGTGTGGGGGGGGGAATCCTGTGTTTTTTTTTTTTTTTTTTTTTTTTTTTTTTTGGGGGGTGGGGTGGGTGGGACTGTGTGGGGGTGTGCCCAGATTCAGGAGGCTGTTCCCTTGAGAGGGCAGTGAAGTCATTATAAACAGCTGAAATCTACTGCCTCTATTGTGCTGTGTTCAGTGGTAGTGTTTCACATGTTTTGGCCTATCAGGATTTTAAAAGAAAACCAAGCTTTGTAAAGCCAGTTGTGCTTAAAACCACATTTTTTTTTTAATGGATGGTCTAACATATATGGGGGGGTATTGATTAATTTCTTTTATCAGATACATCGAAGTAAGAACAAATGGAAGTTCTACTTAAAAAATGGAGTGATGTCCTTTGATGGTAAAGACCATGTTTTCGCAAAAGCTATTGGAGATGCAGAGTGGTGAGACCTCACTGAAGTATGTACTTTAAGACTGTGGCATTATTCCCTTATGAACTTTCTGTGAAACTACTAAACTTTCTATTTTTTTTGCCATTAAAACAAAACAAAACCCCCCAAACCCAACAACAAAGCTGTGATAAAAATATGCAAAATCTGTGTTGCTAATACATGCAAATTAAAACACTGTGGTGTTAGCTACTCAGCTGTCTTTGCTGTTCTTTTCTGATTATTTCATTACTTTTCTACCCAAGAAACATCATTGGAATGAATAGCTTTAAAGACTTAAAATGTTGTATCTGTTAGTCATTCAAGAAAGTAATGGAATACTAAGTGACTGTATTTAACTAGATTTCAGTTCTGTTGGGTTTTTTTCCACTTATTTAAAAAAGAGCTAAAGTATGACTTGAAATATAAAACTACACAGTTGTTGTTGATGCTATTTATTTCTTTTCAAAGGCTGCTGAGTTTAAAAAAAAAAAAAAAAGCAACATTTGTGCAAGTCTGAAACCTGTGGCTGTTTCAGCTGTGTACTTCTCTCCCCTTTCCTTCTGCCTTGCTTTTTTGTTGTGCTTTGTGGGGTTTTTGTCTTTAGCTTAAAGGCGGGAAATGTTGTTGTGGATGGAAGACCCTTGAGCTCTCCATATATGAGAATTATAATTGTTTGTTCTATACCCTCTGTGTCTACTGAGATGCAATGAATAGTGTGATTTAATATTAAAATGTGATTTATTTTTGCTGTCAGTACAAAGTCATTTAAGTTTGCTGCTGTACATATGCACTACATTCTAGGACTACAGACCAGTAAGCTGTGAATGATACAAATTGTGCATAATAATAAAATGTCATCTCATATACATTTCTAGCAGAGTTGTTTTTGTGTTCCCTAAACATAAACTTTGCTTAGAGAAATGTGTACAAGTCATGCATGTGACAGTAGCTCACCCTGCCATGAGAACTGCATTCCCAGCAGTCCTCAATATTAGCTTTTTGTTCCTCTAGAAATAGAGCCCCTAGCCCCTTCGGAGCTGCAGTTTTCCCCTGTCTAGCTCCTGTTCTTGTAGGGCAATATTGGAAACTAAATGGCAAAGCCTAAGCCAGGCTGACTGAGAACTGGGTAATCCTGCCAGAAGGGCAGTGCTACACGCAAGGGTATGGCACCCCTCCCTTCTGGCTGCTTCCTTTCCATCTGCTGAAAAAAGACATCACGAGCTGTTTTGGTTACTGCTACTCCCTGGGAGAACGCAGTGGCCTTGAGTAGAGAAGGCAAATAAAGGGAAAAGTTGGAGAGAAGGAATGTATAGAAGAAATGGGGGAGGAAAAACCAACACTTGTTTCTAATGTTACAAACCCTTGTGCTGATGGAATAAACAATAGAGATGCTTCTTTCAGGAGGCAGGTTTTCAACTTCTGGAGTTTCCTTCACACTCTCTTTGACATATCTCCTGATGTCCAGTATCTAAGATGGGACACTGAACTAGATGGCCAGACCTGAATGTGGCATTTCTTTTGTAGATACTGCTGCTGGGATGTGAAGAATTGTGTGTTCAGAGACAGTTAAAATATTACAGCGTATGACTTTTCCCCATTCCTGCCTTGTAGCTGCACTGATGCAATACTTCAGACCCATAAATGCACAGGAAATGCAGCTCTTGCCACGTGATAGATGCTTTTAGATTTCAGCACTCTCTCGCAGGCTCAGAGGTGTTCATGCTCCATAAATGCCTATGTTATGAACTGTGGGACCATCTTCAACTTGGGCAGCATAGCGGTGCTTCAGAAAAGACTGGAAGCAGAGGTAGTGTGACACAGGAATCTGTGGGATGTGACTGGATGTGCACCATTCACTAGACACCACGTGGTCTCCGAATGTTGCTTCTGAGAACAGGGTCTGGTTTTGCTAGTCCCTATAAAAGGAAGCAGCTAAAGAGTACCTAATTTTTAGCTAGTTTTAAAGGTGGGCAACATTTTCCTCTGTGTTGCATCTTTGTGCTTGTGGTGTTAAAGACTCCCTCTACGGGAAGGTGAGGAGTCGGAGCTCTGAGCATCTTGATGACTGCCCATCTTCTCTCTCCCTCTCCATTTTCAGACCTTGATCCTGTGTTGAATGGGTGCTGAGAGGTGTGGGATAAAAGTACTAGAGTAGGAATTCTCCCCTCAGCCCCCATCTCTTCTAAGCTTTACCAATTCAGACTTACTACATACCTTCTACCTGCTAGCTTCGTCTGCCTGTGTTCTGTTCTTGAAACACTTCTTATGCTTTGAAGTTCTGCAAGTTGATTTTTATGACAGCTTGCTGCAACCTCTGTGCAGTCCAAGTATGATATTGATTGTATAGACTGCACATCTGGGATTGGAAGTATTTTTTAACACTGGTCTCTTACTTCCCGAACTTCTTGAAAGTTTTATGGGTTGGGTGATATTTTTCCATCCTCTTTTGCTTTTTCACAAATGCGTGTACTATCAGCAGTTAAAATCTGAAAGGACTGTTTACGATCTTTCCTCCTGAAGCTTTGCTGACTGTATACATAGGTGGCTGTTATTGCCGGTCAGAGCTGACCTGCCTCAAAAGGGATGCTGAAGGTGGCTTAGCTACACCATCAAGCATCCATCCCATATTTGAGAAAATGGCCACTGAATTCATAATACTGCAGATCTGTCTCCCTCCAAACTACATCGTAGATATTCCTTGGGAGTGCTTGCAGTGGTTTTCCCAGTCCAGAGCTGTGGACTCTCTATTTGGACTCCTGCAGTAGGACTGATGTTAATTTTCTTCTGCCTAAGAATTGCCCTACATTTTGTTTCCAGTTTTCTTGAATGAACACTGGCAAAGACTTACAGATTTGAATAAGACATTTACAAGTAAAAATATCTGAAGTCACAGATTCTTATACTGGAAAAAAATGTTTCTTATTAAAATGTAAGCTCAGTTAGCTTATTACTGTAGCCTATGACTTGAGCAGTAATCAGATCAGAATGTTTTTGACCTGAATAGTTTGCTATATTAATGCTTTTTGTTGCCGCTACTTACATGTTGCTGCAAGATGTGATGGGAAGAGGTGTGTAATACCAGTTATGGCCACTGAAGATACTTCAGTAAATGGCCGTCTAAAACTTCACACCAGAAAGAAGGTAAGTTTACCAAAAATAATGAGATAGAATAAAAAGTGTAATTTAGATTCATGCTAAAGCTTCTCATACAAATCTTGAGTGAAGTGGTGCTTTTACTTATTTCCTCGCTTTTGTGTGAAGAAAAATTTGAAGTATATAAATTACTTCTGTTGCTAGGGTGTTTTGATTTTTTTTGTTTGTTTGTTTTAAACCAGCCATTATTTTCTAAATGGTAGATTTCACTCCACTTACAGCAGGTACAAAAAGAAAAATGCCCACAGGTCTCGTACTTCTTTACTGTTAGCTAAGCAGTGTTGTAAGGCAGGTACTATCAGTTGTCGCTATTTCCAACTCATTTCTCTTGCCTGTGGTTTCCTGATACTGTTACGTGGTAGGTGGCCAGGAAGGGTGCGCTTGCAAGCTCTTGTCCTGTTGAAACATAATGTAAGTAAATCAGTTATTGCCCGTGCAGGACACTTGTTTTGCTGTGTCCTAAATTGCGTGCAGGACTCTTCCATGGGCTGTCCGAAGAAATGAGTCTTGAAAACCAGTTTTGAGATAGGTGACAGGGAAGCCTTAGTCCAGGTAGGTGTTTTTTCACCTGTGTCTTTCATTTCTGTTATAATTAACTATCCTATAGTAGTCCTGTTTGCTCATCTGCTAAGCTCAGGAGCTGGTGTGTATAAAGAGGTGCATCATATGGAATTTTTACTGATTGCTAAACTGTAGAGTTTTAACAGTCTCCTCTGTTCTCGATCCTGCTTCGCTCCCCACGTGTGTGTGAACTGCTTGTGAGTACAACTATGCTTACATACAGAGCTTTTATACTGATTGAAATCATGGCATTAAGCTGAAGGTAAAAGAGGGTCAGAGATGTTATTTCTAATTAACACAATTATAAGCTAATGATAAACCCATCACTAGTACAAAGAATTGCTTTCATTAACGTGAAGCAAATTTAATTTGCAGTGCGCTGTTTTGGCAACAAGAGGCGTGCTTTGGAACGCAGATTTTTATTGCTGTCACAGCCTTGAAAGCAAAGGACTCAGCTGAGATGGAAAATGTAAGAGGTTTAAAGTGATTGTAGTAATAACATTTTCTTATGTATCGGAGTCTGCACTTTTGGTGGCCATGAAGAACTGTTAGGCTGTGACTGTTCTGGAGTAAGCACAGCTCTTACGCAGCTGCACTGCTCTGCTGACTGCAGGGGAGGGGTGTATTACACTAGCTGAGGGTCTGTCTTCAGATACCCTGAGCATCATCTACAGACTGCCATCTAAGATGCTAAAACTTTGACTACAAGCCCAAATAAAACACATTTGTTTTACCTTCTGTGAACCATAAACTGCCACTTGTAGGTCTCGCGCTACCATATTGGTTTGATGAAATTTAAGCACTCCCATGTTCCTCCCATCAGAGGCAATGTAGCCAACCTGTCAAGAAATGAGCAACCCAAGAAGAGGCTTGATCTGCTGTCCACAGCTTTTGCATCTGGTTTTGCCCGCAGGACTGTGAATTTTCCTCATTTTCAGAAGACGAGGCAGTGCAGAATGGAGCCTCCTTGGGACGTGCCTGGGGTGGTCTCCTGCAGGGATCCTGCCTGGCATTGAGTGCAGTCTGCAGCTTGTCACCAGTATGGATTGTTTGGCCCATACGATGCAGGTGAGAGCTTACACATCTCAATCTCCAGCTTCAGTATGGTGTGGTGTTGGCTCATGGCAAATGAATGCGTCGGGGTGACAGCTTATTTTACACGGACAGAGTAAATATATGCTGCAATAACAAATTTTTACTTCATTCTTACTTACATTAGGAATGCAGCCACAAATCCTTAGCATTAGGCAATGCATTGTGAAAGAAAAGATTTTTATGGGAAAACACAGTCACTAAAAAGTAACTACTCTGCTTCATCAGCTGGGAGATGGACTGTGAGCGCTGAGGGGCCCCCAGTGCATCCTGAATGCCAGTGGCTCTGGTGATGCCGGAAAGTGGGCAGATGAAAATAATTCATGAGACTGTCCCTGGAGAGAAAACAAGGCAGCACTTCCTTGCCTGTGCAGGCAGCAGCTATCCTGCTGCTGCGAGGGAGCCTTTACAGCTTATGTGATTTGTGTGCGCACATGTATGGTATGCAAAATACAGTCAGGTGTGCAGCAGGTGGGTTTTTACAGCTATTGCATCTCTTGTGATTTCCAGATCATGTATGGTTGTGTATGGGTTAATTTTTTTAAAGTAAATTACCTACCAGCTCAGACTGAGATCTAATGTAAACTGTGAAATTG
>NW_009258621.1:2891251-2891884 GCF_000687185.1 Egretta garzetta
AACGCTGTTCTTTAATCGGGTGTAGGTGGCTGTGTAATTGGAAGTTTCTGTTGATGAAATGAAGGGAGGCATCTAGTTTAGTGCCCCTTTCTTTAACCCAACAATGCCAGCACAGCTGATAGGAATGGAAAAGAAGGCATGAAAGGTAGCAGACAGGCTTTAAATGCCCCAGGGAAGCAGATCTGGAGAAAAAGGAGCCAGGCTGCAGTCACTGCAGTACCTGTTAACTTCAAGAGCACCTTGACTACTCCTGGGCTCCCCTGGTTCCCCCCCAAAGAAGAGTTTTGCCTGATAGTTGCCTTCCATGTCTCTTGTTACAAAAGAAGAAAAGGGAGAATACCACTTCAAACGTCAGAACAGTTACATTGCGTAAAGATTATCGATTGGCATTTTTATTTATTTATTGTGAAATGTTCAAGATATTATAAAATAATCCCCAGTCACTAGAATAATTACAGCTGGCCTTGCGAAGTGCCGCATCTGTTGGTGATCTGGTTTAATTTTTGTTGCAAGACATCTTGCCTCGTACCGCGGGATACGGCTTCTCTAACGCCGACAAGAGCAGCAGCGCTTGTGAGCCTTTGCTGGGGCCTGGGGCCGAGCTGCCGGTCTTGCAGTTGGAGGTATAAGCAG
>NW_009258621.1:2892012-2911033 GCF_000687185.1 Egretta garzetta
CGTTCTTGCAGTTGGAGGTATAAGCAGAGAAATAGTTCATCCTGTAAAGCTCTGCTCGGCTCTTACAGCAACCAAGCTTGCTCAACAGCAGAAAGAAATCCCTTCGAAATGCTTTGGTGAAAATTGCGTAGAGAAATGGGTTTGCACAGGAGTTGACAGGGTAAAATAAAACCAGCAAGATCTTGGAGTTTGTCACTGTGATGAGAGGTACTTTAAAGGCAGCAGATATGGCAAAAAAGGAGATGGGAGCCATGCAGGTAAAATCCGTGAAGATCAGTATCGCCATTCTCTTGGCGACCTTGGTATCTTTATTGGCAGCTACCAGCTCCGGATTCTGAACGGCTATGTAAATCTTAATGTAGCAAGCACAAATGACGATGAAGGCAACAACATTTAGCACCAAGATGAGCAGTATGTAGGCTTGGGAAAGACCCGTCTCAATATCCATGGGTAAACAAATGCTGACCTTCATGTAACTGCTGACACCTAGGAGAGGCAGCACTGCTATTAAAATGGAGAACACCCAGCCACCGAGCATGATCGGCACGGCGTGCCTCAGTCGCAGCTTTCGATCCAGCTGCATGGCGTAGGTGATCGTATGCCACCTTTCCACAGTGATCACCGTTAGCGTGTACACCGAGAGCTCACTTGCGAACACGGTGAAAAAGCCGGCAGTACTGCAGCCGCTGCCTGTTTGCCAGTCTATCGCGTGGTTGTAGTACTGACCGCTTGTCTGGGCGTCCACAGAAGCAATGAGCAGCAGGTAAAGTCCCATGCAGAAGTCAGCAAAGGAGAGGTTGCACATGAGGAAGCGAGGAACGGTGAGCTTGTAATGGCTAGTTACGAGAACGAGCAGCACAGTGAAATTGCCAGCAATGGCAAGGATGTTTATAAACCAGATCAGGACTCTGAGAAAGCTGTATCCCAGGATGTCTTCGCAGGGGTTAAATGCATCTGGTTCTGGAGTGCATGTGAGTATCTTAGGCTGACAAAAGTCATACTCAAAGTCGAAGTCGGTCATTTCACTGTCATCGAAAATGGCAGAGTAGCTGTAAGGAGATGTTTCTTCATCTGTTGCGAACAGGTACGTGCTCTTTTCTGCTGACCACAGCGATGTGTTGTAAGAGTTGTCTCTGTAACTGTGAAAAAAAGCCAGCCCCCCAAAATAGAAATGAACCATTTGTTAGGTGCTGCTCACACTCTTTTGTGAAATACAACAGTTAACAGTTGTTTTCAAGCAGTTACGTCCTAGATGTGTTTCTACAGGGTGTTTACATCTAATGAAGCCTTGTAAGGACACCTTTTGTTTGGGTAGCAGCAGAGGTCACAGTCACATCCACAGGAATGCTTTCTTATACAACCTGTGTGTAAGCACTTTATCTTGATTGCTTTGTGAGCCCTCTTTCTCACGCTGCCACTCAACTGCCTGCCACTCAAACTACAGCAACGCTCGAACTGATGGATTATAGGTTGGATGCATACAGGTTTATCAGACAGTTGTAGAAGCCAAACTAAAATAACCTAAAGACTTTAACTGTGCACCCTTATTTCCCTCAGGAAACACACTTAGCGAACAAAGTGCTTAGACTACGTATGACTTGACTGAGAAATTCGATGTCTGCAGTATTATAAAGCGAGGAGTAGAAGTGCATGGTTAACTAGATAATACATTCCTAGCCATTGACATTAAGTTTACACTGGACCCAGTGCCTAGTCATAAATGTTTCTAGATGTTCTAAATAGATCTCTCTAATCTCCGGGTCATCAGTGAAGCCTACCAAAGAAGAAATATTTTAAAACCAAGCACTGTCCCTCTGATTCCCTGCCAGAACAGGCACCTATTGCACAACTAACCAGTCATCCCAGCTGTGAGTGTTTGGTGGGCAAATACTTAAATCTGTAGTGTGAGGCCTGGTAAGCATCTGTGTTGAGGACAACTCTTCAGAAAATTGGTAGCTTTGGGATAACTTAAATACATGCTTAAACTTCCACATCTACTGAAGTGTGTACGTTAAACTGTTTTTCTGGAGCAGGGTATTAACTGGCAAATGAAGCTGAGCTCCTTTTCAGCTATTCCTGTTGGGCAAATAACTTCCCCATCTTGTTATCCTAACTCTTCTTTCCTTATGTGAAAAACTGTACAATGTCTTGCTTTTACTTGCCTGGCTGAAACTGGAAGAGCAGGGATATATGTTTGACTGATTTATTAATAAAAAATGATGGTGATTTTCTGAGACGCCATGTAAACATGCTGCCATGTGCAAGCTGGTTTTTTTTTCTCTAATGAGAGATTGGGACTTTCAGCCAATTTCTGCTGTGGTTCCTGAATTTTTCAACTTGCAGCCTTTCAGCCCATGACCTTACTTCCATTTGCTTAATATAATGTCTGCTCAGGGAATTGCTGGGATGGGGCCTTAGCAAAGCAAAAAGCTTCAGTAGCCAACAGACTGAGCAGACTTTTTAATGCACAGTAGAAGAGCAACAGATGCTAATCCAAAGCAGGGGAATTACTCTGGCGTAGGCACTGGTGCTTTTTGTAATCCTATTCCTTGCAGGGGTGTCATTTCACTTGCCTTTATAAGGTGATCTATTGCTCTGTGTTTACCTCCTTGCCTCACCTTGCTTCTCCCCAAAGCCACCCCTGATAGAAGCAACACGGTCTTGGTCTTGTTGACTGCCTGGACTTTGCCTTTGTCCCTCTGAACACTGTCAACCAGAACTGTGATGATATGGAAAGACACGTTTAGAAGACCAATTGCATGGAGTCCTCAAACTTCTAACTTGGGGACTCTATTTCTACCATGGAAAACTACTGACATACTGACTTCTAATTATCCTTTCTATAGGCAAAAAAATACTAACAGTAGCAGCTCTTCTTTGAATCACACAAACAACTGCAGTTATCTCAGGGCATGAAAAGTCTCTGTGTAGGCCATTAACTTTCTTAAATATTTAGTCACCATTTTGAAAGTCTTTCAAGAATTCAGAAGAGAAGCTGGAGTAAAGCTCTTAAAACCATGTTTTTCTCCTTTCTTTTTGAATATCAAAATCACAAATCTTTGTTCCATGATAGTAAAACTACCACTGTGCAACTCCTAAGTGTGACTGAATGGGCAGCAGAAGACGTGCTGTTCTAGAAAAAACACACAAACAGCAGGAGGGCGACATCCGTATTTGCTACTTCCAGCATCTGTATGCAGAGAGGTACTTACAATATTTCATTAGTTGGTCTCCTCATGGTGCTTTCACACTCTTTGGAGAAGTTGTCAAAAATGGAAAGCAAGGAATTTTGTCTGAAAGAAGGATGAAAAGCAAGCTGAGTTTCAGTTTGGATTTTGGCAAAGTTCTCATCTTCTCTGCAAGAGATCTTCACAGACACGTAAGGGAAGCTAGAGCATGAACATTCACGTAGACCTCTGCAAGTGGGGAGGAGAAGGCTTCAAATACTGCAACAGTAGGCAGCACCTCATGGGGGGTATAAGGATGGTCTTTCAGCTCGGTTACTGTTTATGATGTATTTTTTTTATAGTGAAATAACTTAAGCTGCAATTAAATTGTATGTTTGGCCTTATGAAATACTGTATTGACGTGGGCCGGGTTCTCCACCGGTATGAATGATAGCAGTTATTCTGGCTTTTAGAGAAGTGCATGTTCACAAATGCTGGGAAGCTGGCCTGATTCTCTTGTTTTAAAAACTGTTTGGGATCTGGAGGCAGACTTTACATGCTGGAAGTAAAGCAATTTGAAAAGCACACGTTGAAGGACAACATACTTGGCAAAATCTCGGGGTTTGAGGCTTTGAAAGTATGGGCCAGGTACGCTGCCAGTGTGAATGGAAATGGCTTTGACCTCATTGCTGCTGCAGTAGAAAGAGCTGGCAAAACCACTAAGCTCTTTTGTGTGCTCTTAAGAGAATCAGACACGTGGCAGCTTATAGAATAAGTTTTGTGTATAATGAGAGAAATAAGATACCAACCTAAGGCCCTGTGTGATGTTATAAATAATGGGATTGCAACAGTTGTTTTTCTTATAATTTTTTGAAGATGTGGTATTACCTGTCTTTTTTCCACCTGCCACATTCAGGCCAGTGAAGAAAGTCTAGGGAACACCTACCTACCTCCTACCTCTCTTATAGTGCTCAGGGAATGAGCGTACCACAGTCGTACCCCAGAAATTTCAAGAATCTTTTGGCTGAGGACTTTTATTTTCCTAATGTCTGTGATGCTGACTTAAGTGAACCTGCTCACCCGGTCAGATGTTATGTATGAAGACCTTGTCACCATATCTCGCTGATCCGAGTGCAGTCCATGGGTGCTAAGGAAGGGGATATAGGGCAGCGGCAGTAAAAACTGGGTACGATGGCTGTATGTAGAGTACAGGGCAACAGAAGGGGGTAGAAGGAGACAAAGAGGTTGCAGCTACGGGAGTGGGAGAATTCATAACCACACGAAGACTCTTCCCGGTGTAACCTGGGAAGGTCTTGGCAGGTCTCAGTCTCCACGCTCTTCTGCTGTCACCAGTAGATGACAAGGAAAACAGCCAGAGATGTGTCTCTCATTTCTTTGTAGTAGCTGGTCACATAGAAGATAACAGCCTGTTGCTTGTACAGGTTATTCCAGCGGGCAGGGCTGGGCAGATAATGCATCGGCGCTGCTTCGAACCCTGCTAACGTCCCAGTTACGAGGACAGTTTGGTTTCCTGATCTGCAGGGTTCCTTTTTCCCAGTTTACCAAGAAAACAGTCACTAAATATAAGCAAGTGAGTTACTAAAGCACCTCTGATTTTATAGAGCGTGATGATGTTGCAAAGTCAAGCACCTGAAAATTAATATATGAGAAATGTAGTTATCTTCATCAGAATGAATAAAACCTTTTTATTATGTCCCAGAGTTGCTTCTGCATTTAATATGCTCAGAGACTTGATCTGGGACCGAATCAAAGTTTGGTAGGACTGGAAACCCTTGACTGTAGGATCTTCACTCTACTCTCACAGAAGCAGGAACCACTTAGTAAAATGAGGTAGGCAGAGACTCTAATTTTACCCTAAAGAATTGGATTCTGCTCCTGTCTTTGCAATGCAGTCCTGATGGGATGGCGTGCAAGTGGCACACATCAGGCTTCCCACGAACGGCTGCTCAGTATGCCTTTTCTGTAGCCTTCACCTGTGACAGAAGTGTGGCATCCTCACAGCTTCAGCTAAACTCATTTGGAGTTGCTTTGGCTGCCTAAAGCCAACTGAGAGTTGATCTCTCTGAAAGGAAAATGCTGCAAAATTAGTTCCAGTTGTCTCGGAGCGACTGTCCTGAACTAGCAGACGTGAAACTCTCTCTGCACTGTGGTTTCCAAGTCTAGGAAGAACAATACTGACTATTGTCATCTGAAAGCACTGAAACTAAACAAGGCCATCACATCACCTATGTTAAATAAGTTAGAAGGCTACAGGGAGTTCCTTTTTTGTTGTTTGTTTAGGACAATGTACTGTTGAAGGAGATGTATCTTCCATGTGCCAGTAGGCTTTTTTTATTGAGATACCAAGAAAAATATAAGCTTTAAACAAACTTAGAATAATGTTCCTGCTGGCAGATCCTGGGCACAGGATGAGATCCATTTCTGTTCTAAAATAAATGGAAATAATTTTCCTGGCTTTAGCAGAGAGCTGTTGTTTCGTGTGAGGCCTTGCACAGCTTCCTTGTAACAGGAATAAGGATAATCAAACCTCATGAGCTGAATAAAGCAGAATTGCCATTTTGGAGCTTCTGAAGTACTGCAATACAATAATGTGCTATTTGGACTTACTTTTCTGTCCTTAGATTTCGAAAAGCACAGCAGTGGCTGGGATACGTTAGAACTGCTTCCAGAAGACTGCTGAATTTATCCAGTGGTGGCAGTCTCTTTAACGAGTAAGATGATGTTGCATTTAAGACTTGAATGGCCTCGAGCCCGTAACTAGGCAGGGACTCCAGCGCCGTCGAAGAAATATCCCTGCAAAATAAAAAGAGCACACTCTTTTCTTTTCATGTGTATAAAAGTACCACCAAAGCATGACGGCGGGTAACAGCAACTCGCTTTTTCACAAAGGTCTAAATCTGCAAAGCCACTTCAGCACCTGATGCCCAGCCCAGAAATGTGGTCTGTGACACTACAGAGCGGCAGAGTAAGAGCATCCCTGCGGCCCAGGAGCCCCAGCATGGCAAGAAGCTTGCTTTGTCCTGGAGAAATCCAAACCCACTACGACAGGGGTTGTGCCCTTACCTCTCTGTTTGAAAGCCACCGTGCACGGAGCAAGTGATGGATCTTTAAGTCAGGGAAAGGGAGAGAATGTGGCCAAATGTGACCCTCAGCCAGCTTAACAGGTAGGACACCCTCCTGGCACTCTTCTTGGCCAGGAATCTTTAATGAATGGTTATTGATTAAACCACATAAAAGAATCCACCATTCTTGCCAAGACAAACTTAAGCAGTTTGTCTTGGAGTAACTTCAGGGGGGCTGTTTGTGTGAGGAATGGCCTTCGATGTGGCCAAGGATTTTCAGTGTGAGGCCATTAAACAGTGATGATGTAGTGTGAAGTACCAATAAAAGGAACGAAAGGGCACGTGCAGCACAGAGTGCTATTTACAGAGCCACCCACTGTGTTTTATTGCATGGAGTTACAGCCAGTGCAGCCCTCCAGTAAGTACTTGATTAATAAAGCACGACGATGATAATAATGTGTTTTATTCAGCACAGGCTTATAGCATGCAATCAGCTAGTTCACTTCTATAATGAAATTCTAAAATAAAATATTGTAAAAACATAGTCATCCTACCAAAAGACAAGTTACTTGGTAATGTCAGAATATAAGGCCCAGGGGTAGGATCAGGAGGATCCGACACAAATAAAGCAAAGGATGAAGTATCTAAGGGGCAGAGGTCAATGCCAACGCTAGAACTGGCTGATAGGCATCTGTCATGGTGCAAACTGAGCCCTCTGCCCTGTAATTTCATGGCATCTCACTGACATCTTTCCATTTTACAAGCAGAGGGTAAGAGATGAAGCCTCCTTCCAGACTGGAAGCCCATGTTTGCGGAGGTGGCACAGCCCACGTCGTACGGCACGGTTCCCACGGGACACTGTGAACCCAGGGAGCGCAGCAGTAGATACTTACAGGACGTCTGGCCCGGTGGCCCCTCTCAGGGCATCGTTGTGTATCCACCTGAGGTTCTTATTGTCCTTCAGGATTCTGTGGAATCAAATGTTAACTCTTTACGTCTCTTATCTTAAAATAACCCTTTTTTGGTTTCTTCTTCACATCTATTTCCTCTCGATCCTCTCACGCCACAGCGATTGCTGTTGCAATATTTAGCCTGAGTGCTCATACTTCTGGTGCAACCTTTCCCTCCACTGATGCCATCAGACCATTATCATCTATACTTAATTCTGATCATTTCCAACTTCTTCTGACTTAAACCAGGACTAGCCAGTCTGGTTCCTTCACTGCAGTAGCAGCGTACAAAACTGCAGCAGAATTTTTGCCCAAACCAGGAGGCTAGTCCCAGCGTGTGTGAGAGCGACTTACAAACTATTGCCATTTCCAGACAAAAAATGTACCTTCCTCGGTTTGGGCTACGGTTTCAAGCTTTCCACTATTGCCGCTAAGTTTAAGAATTTTTTTGATTTTATTAAAAATGATGCGCTTTTCTCATGAAAACTGCAGCGTTCTAAGGGATGGTGTTTCAGAAAAAGCAGTAAGTGCTGCAGGATTACAACTGAGTCGCAATGACGCTGAACCACACATTTTCTAAGGGGTGTCAGGAAATGCAAGATACAGCCTATTAAGCTGAGGGAAGAGTCTTTGACTGTATTTGAACTATTATTTACTGTTTAAAAAAGACTGAGAAGGGGAAACATACTCACAGTTGATTCAGCTTTGTCCCATTGAAGGCATGGCTATGGATATCTTCAAATCCATTTTTATATAATTTGCTGGGGATTAAAAAAAAATGTGTAGGGGAAAAAGATTTGGAAAAGACAAGATTGTTATGTAAGCTTAATGCTGCATTCATTTTAATGATTAGAAGATCTGGATTATAAAGAATATAGGTAACTATTGCATGACTTCTGTTAACTCTAAAATTAAGATATAATTGCAGCTTAAATTCCCAAAGCACCTTCCTGCTTTGCTGTTGAAGAGAACTTTTGCTTACGTACAGATCCTTTCTCCTCAGAGAGGCTCACCTGCGCCTACCTTGGGCTGAGATCCAGAAACAAGACATTATTCTAGGCAAGCTCCTGGCACACAGACAACAACGTGGAGGCAGGAGACCTGGGTTTTGTGGTGTCAGCATGTGCAAATGGAAGACCACAAGGGCTAGTGAAGAGGAAAGCAACTCTACAGCCCAGAGGGTATGCTGGACTGCAGATCTTCTGTGGACAGACAAATCTTCCAGCAGCCCAAGAAACAGCTTTGCAGAGAGGCAGGGGTGAGTTGTGCATCATCCAGCGGTCAGTGAGCCATCGGCTCCTCCAGAGCACTGCTGCCAGGCTTGATTTGTGCCGTGGAACCTTGCTGTCCCCTGGGGACACTTGGTGCCACCCTGGGTTCTTGATTCCCCACCCTGGAGCCAGGTACCTGGGCTCTGCCGCACCTGAAGTCCAGCTCTTTTCCTTTATTAGGAGATCTAACCTATGGGTCTGATTTCACTGAGGAAAAATTAATTTGTGATGAATGTTTTCAATATAATTTCCATAGAATCACTTCTATACAGTATTTTTTCTTTAACATTAAGCCCTAATAGGAAATTTGGTGCAGTTTATAAATTAAACAAAATTTCTGTCGTTGCTTTTCCACTTGTTTTTGGGAGAGCAGAAGCTGGGGCTCCCAAGAAAAGCTGGAAGTGTGGGGAGCACCTGGCTACAATTGATCCGAGAAAGGGTCTGTCTCAGCACAGTGCTGAAATTGGTGATTTCCTTAAAAACCACAGTGATATGTAGGATCGATTTCCCCATCCACATGAAACACGAACTGTCGGAAAGACTGAATTAGCTATTTGTAGTGCAAAGCATTACTGCAGGCTGACTTTACACCTTCATAGATTACTGGTGTTTCACCATGCTGCAACGATCGGAATTTCTTCAGCTAATTACAGTTAACCGCATGTGGTGGAGTTAACGTGTAGCTCTAAAATTAGGAGGCTGCTGCTAAGGTAATTCTTCTCTTCTTTTGGTGAGGTCTCTAGCACGAAAGGATGGGAGAAAAACGCTCGTTGGCTGTTTCCTGACTGAGTTAAGACTCCCTCCCGTTTAATACACTTTGGGGTCACAGTAAAAATTGTAAGCACCTTTCTCCATCTCTTGTATGTTAATTTTCTTGCACCATTAAAGGAATCATAATTTTGCTGAAGTTATTTTGAGAACTTGCTGGTAGGAAAGAGGCTCGTAAGATGAAATGATGCCCTAATCTAAGCAATTGCTCCTCTTTAACATCACATAGGAGCAGTCTTCCATCACATTTATGCTCAGTTCCTCTAATGCTTTCAGAAGGTATTGGTCAATATATAAAATCTGTGTCAAAATTACTGTCATGCCGGCACATTGGCCTGATGAAGGGCCCAAGCCAGTCAACTGCAATACTTGCTCGTGTGCACAGCTCATTTGTGGGTGCAAGTAGGCATGGAGTTTTGTGCGGGGGTTTTGGTACACGCTTGTCTCAAGACAGGGCTCCCCATTTGGATGCATACTGCCTTTTCAATATCAGTCTGGTCCACAAAGGCTGGCTTTACTGGCATCCAAATTGGTGTGTGTGGCTATGACACAAAGTAGGTGGCCTGCTGCTGCCCTCTGTTGCTCAGCTGGTCCTTCCTCTGGAGACCTCAACCTCAGCCATGTCCTGCAGAGAGGCTCAGTCTGTGATTTTTCCTATTTCAGCACTTTTTTGTGGAAGTTCCTGTGAGGGCAAGGGTGCTGCAAAATCAGTACATAGTTCTTGCTGTGCTGGCGAATGACACCTCGCCTTGGCTTTCTGCTGCTTTTTGTGTTCCTTGGCTGGGGCATCTCACTTAGCATGAAGCCCACAATGAATCCACAGTTTGTTAAAGAGAAAGTCTTGGCATAGAGACTTGTGGGAATCAATGTAAGTTGAGTCAAGAGAAATTAAGGTAAGAACAAGTATCGGTACTTTGTACCGATTTGTTCTCCCCCTTCCTCTTCTTCAGAGGTGCCCTGTGCAGCGGGAGCTCGGCGTTAGGTCAGTACTATCAGCCTGGTTGGTCCCTGAAAGTTCTAATTCAAGAAACCACATTGCTGAGGGAAAGACAGAGAGACTCTGGCCTCCAGCACAGCTTTTGGAGTTTATGCCCTGTTGATGGTATTTTTAAAAACAATGTTACATGGAAGATGAGGATTTGGATTCCTCCTCCCTCCTATTTTTTTTTCCTAAGTGAAGTTAGCTTTTGGCTAAAACCCTGCTCTTCAGCTTGAAGAACACCCCTTTATTTCCGAAGCTTTTCAAATTTAACTTGCAAGACAGACATCTATTGTAGGGGGCTTAATTTCAAGACTTTTATAAAGTTAACCTGCTTTGCTCAAGAAGAAGTGTTATCCTCACAGAAGGAACTGGAACTAGGATTATTTTACTCACAGTGTCAGTGATTCATTGTTCATCCCCCGGAAAGCATTTTGTGGTATAGTTGTCATACGTAAGTTATCACAGAGCTCCCTTTGGGAGGAAAAAAAAAAAGGTTATTTTTGTCAGTGATCCAGGAACAAGATGGAAAAGACTCACAGCTGGGTTAGGTTGGGTCTCTACTTACAAAATAAAATGAGCTTCTAATGAGAAGATCTGTGTCAGATCTGGAAATTGTCTTATGCCAGTGTTACAAATGCTCCTAGAGAAAAGCATAATTCCTATTTACAGAAAAGATTACCACAGTGGATGCAACAAGAAGCCAACTCGATTTAACAATGTATGAAAAGGTGAGAGACAAATATCATCATTTTTAATTAGGCTCCAGTTGTGTTTGTAAGACCTGTAAAAATTAAATTTTGTAACATCCTCAAGCAGAGTCCTGGAGACGCAGCTTATGTTCTCTCTACATTAAGCACGAGGAAGAGATTTTAGTTACCCATTTTGCATAGTACCTTGCCTATCTGAAAGCTTTATTCTAGAAATAAGCACTTAGCAGAACTAATTTGCAGACTTTACTACTGTTTTGTCCATTACTGTCCTGCCCTGGGTTACTTTATTTTCTTGGCTATTAAACGACGTCACTATTGGTTAATGGCACATTAAAGCCATCGTAAATGATGTATGTACTTTTAGTGTACCCTACTGCATGAAAAACTTCTTTTTTCCTTATACTCCTTTCTGTAATTTGTCCAGCCCTTTGGAGGAAAAAAAAAAAAAGCAAACAGAAGATAAAGAGAACTCTTTCTTACAAGTATTTTAGCCTTGGAAGGTTTCTGAATGCTCCGTCCTCGATGTGCAGCAGGTTTTTTGTGTTCAGGATTAATCTGTAATGAGGGGAACAGTATCTCAGTATTATAATCATTATACATTTGGGAGGGTCCTGAATTTTGCTAGTGATCGGCCTCATCAGAAAACAGTCAAGTGCAGAATATGGCAGAAGGGTCTCCTGCTCTGAACAAACTTTCTAAAAACATTGCATGAGCGCATTTTGAAGTACTATTGGTAGTAAAAATGGCCTGCAGTTGTTCAGTACCCAACCAAAGGCAACGGTTCCTGAATTCTCATGATTCACTGAACTGAGATGATCTGGTTTGGATATCCTGATCGCCAGTGGAAGTTTGCATTTTGCTGTTGTCTGCTGGTTCTTTGGGATATGCGTTCTGGGCTCATGGCATGCCTAATGCACTGAGCTTCTGCTTTACTGCAGGGACTCAGAGGCACGAGCATGCTACCATCACGATGACTGTGCCTCCAACAGGTACTCTTGGAGGTGGGGCTGAGCAAGGAGCCTGAGCCTTGTGCACGTGTGTGCATGCCTGGTCCTTGCCCTGCAATCAGACCCCTTTGCATCATCCCTTGTTTCCATCGTATGCCCGATGCTCTGCCGAGCCAAGAGAGGCAGTTCTGCAGATGGTTTAACCTCTTAGAGCACCATGGTCTTTATTAGAGCAGTGGGGAGCAGCACCAGATGCCTACTTAGATCTGCAGAAACTGGGAGATGGAGGCAAGTGTGTGAGAAATGCCGCTTGCTAGTTGGTCGCTCAAAAACTGGGGCAGACCTTCTCAATCAAGGAGTACTTTCTGCAACTATACTACCGCTAAACCTGTATGCTTGCATAAAAGCCCAGTAGCTCTAGTCCAGCTCCCTCCCTGTGCATGACTTTACGCTAAAAGCTTTGAATTTTGTATGAAATTGCAACAAGAGTTCAAATCCAAGAACTACGTTGAACCCACCTACCCTGATCGTCCATTGACAGTGGCTGTGAGTGCAGCTTGGGACATCATGCAATGTGAGGCATGCAGAGCATTCAAGATTCAAACAGGTTTTCTTGCTAGCCTCCTGTAGCTCTTTAATAGTCTTGCTTAGCTTTTTGGTTTCGGGAAATGACAAGCTATTGATAATTGGATCCTTTATTGCTTCCCTAAACCCACCATTGAGGCTAGCAGGAGTTGGACCCGATCAGAGGTGGGTAATTCTCTATCTAGCAAGTATAAGCAAGTAGCTGGCTTCAATGGAATTCACATAAAGAAAGAAGAAAAAAAAGAAAAAAAAAAAACCAAAAAAACCCCCAAACTTATTTGTCCTGACTCAGTTGCACCATTTTTAAGCCACTTGCTGATCATGCTGTGTGAAAAAGGCAGTAATGAGATATTGAATCAGATCTATAGTTTCAAATTTCACTAAATATTTCAGAGCATTCTCCTAGTCATTGCTTTAACTCACTTCCTCGCTCAGATGCCTGTGCCATGCAGGTCAAGTTTAAAATCAGTGCATGTTCTGTTTGAGCAATATTTTAGCTCAAAAGAAGAGCTGTGCTTACTAAGCAGCTGCATTTAAATACTGTAGGGCTTTGAAAATCGCATCTTCAAAAAGGAAGATTTTTCTCATCTCTTGTCATCTTGAATTATTTCCCCTCTTTGAAAGCTCGACAGCGCCAGCAGAAGTAGAGACAGCGCTCGGCTCCTGTCATTATGCTCACTGAAGGCAGTGGGGCTTTCTATGCACGGATGTCTTTGCATGATTTACATCTCCAAGGCTAGACCTTACAGAGTGCTTACGATTTTATATGGTACTTTGGAGAGAAATGTTTCTTGTCATAGATCTAATCCAAAGCCAACAGAAGAAGATCTGGTCCAAGAATACTTCTCTGCAGACTGTTTACTCCTTGATGATCCTAAATCGCGACATGGATGCCTTTTTTTTTAACTGATGCTTACATTTCAGACAGAGTGGGAAGGCTGTCAAATGCACTCGCTTCTATTCTCTCCAGGGAGTCACTCTGAGAGATTTCACTGTAATGAAAAAGGCAGACACAAAGCAACACATTAATGGAAAAGTATATATAACGTATATACCAGTACATATAATGTATATACCAGAAATCAATTCTCCACTTTGTAGTCCCTTCTTTTATAAATAGTTGTGCAATCCCCCAAACCAATTCTTGTCTGACAGCCATGTTTATGCCTGACCTTAGACATCCCGAGTGTGGGTGCCGGTAGGGTTTGTGAGACACCAACCTTTTGCTGGCTTGGCAAAGGGCCATGCCAACCCTTTGGAATAAGTATCTCCGCACCATCCAGTCTCCGTTTTCTTAGTAAATTATAGGTAAGGTAGCGACTCAGGGCCAGAACTAATGTAAACAGAGAAAGCCCAAGCCTGTGAGCCTTTTGCTCATATCATCGGTCCCGCTTAGTGAATTTATGTGCATGGGCAAGGAGGCAGATAATGTTCACGGTGCTTCACACACTATTATTAAGTCAGGGTGAGGGTCATCTAATCCACAGATGCAGAAATACACAAATATGCATTCAGTGAACTTCATGAATATTTTTTGGATTTAAATGCCATTTTCATTACACGCATGCAAACAGAAAGGAAGTGGCTCTTTCTCATCATTACACCCACCAACATGACTGTTTTTGTAGGCACTGTTGGATTTCAATGTACTGCTGCTCCTATTTCACACATGTAGTTAATAATAACCAATACTGAATACAGAGAAAAAACTCCCAATTTTTGATGCTTGCTAAATGCCTGCTAGATTAAGATTTGCGGGGCTACACAAAACTGACCCCTGAAAGTAAATAGTATATATCGATGCATATATAGGGGAAAGGTTTTCAAAACCGTGTTTTCTCTTGACAGAATTGACTGGAAGGGCACACAGATTAAACCTAAGATTATACACTGTCAAGAAAAAAATATTTTCTAAACAACTGGAATGCATCTACAAAATCAGAGTCAGTACTGTCACAGTCCTGAGAGTCATTTTATTTCAATTACAGTTATAAGAAAACAATTCTTATTGGTGTTGATATAAAAACCATTCGACCAGAATGAATTGGTTTTTTTCATTTGTAGTGGGAAAGGGGGATGCACGCTAGAAAGCATGTATTAAACATGTATGTATTCCTTACAGAAATATTCATGATTTTTTCCATAATCAGAATTCAGTGAGATTGTTATTTTTGGCATTGTGCTAGTTGCTCATAAATGAAAGATGGATGTGGAACAAATAGCCGGCTGGGTGCCTGATCCTCAGGGACTCATGGGCTGGGAGGGATCTGTGCCTGCCCGCAGAAGTTACAGACTCTTTGAAGTCTGGGGTCTGAAACATGGTCCTTCCGTGGGATCCCTCCTGTCTGACACTGGCTTACCATTTACATATGTTGGAATGACTGATGGCAGTGAGAATAATTTATCATCTGATTTGCAGATGGTGATGAGCTGTCAAATAGATGATTTAGAGATTTGTAATTTAAAAGTATGCGTTTTTCAAGGTAACACTAAATCTCAAATTACGAAGTGTTCTATAGATTTACTTCAGACAAATACATCGATTTCTACGCTGTTAATCTGGAGATGCACATTAAAAGAACACAAAGAAATCAATTAAATTCTCTTTATGGAAGGGGAAATGTCAATGAATGAAACATTCTCTGTGAAGAATTGGATATGCATACAGTTGGGAAAGTTTAGCCTCAAGTCATACAGGTAAGAGAAACTTCGTAGATTTAAGTTGGCCTCCCATCTGAAAATGGTAGGTTCTCCTTAATCATTCAGATGCAAGTGAATGCAAGAATACAGTGCCGCTGGGTTGTACGATATGCAGCACATGCAGCAGGGTTTAGCTTATTTTCTACGTGCCAGAGCTACAGGAACACGTAAGTTTATAATTTGGCCAAAATTGTTTAATCAATGAGCACTAAAAGCTAAACTAGTCCCATTGAGTCTATTCAGGCATTTGCATTACTCTCGTTCTTCAAGCCTTTGTCTTCAAGAATGAGCCATGAAAGGGTTTCCTACATTCTCTTTTTGTTTCCTTGAAAATAAATTATGTAACATCTAATGTATATTTTAATATCTGATGCACTACATGCTTTTCATAGGTGAGGAGAAGTAGAACAAATGTGCCTTAAAAACAAAGTGGCATCATTTGCACTGCTGCTTAGGTTCTGGGGGAGGTCATTCCCCTGTTCTGCATTGCACTGGCGTGTTATCAACTTTGTCCTTTAGAGACCACTCAATGCAGATAAAATAAAAAATAATAAATAATGGAGACTCAAGCCTCCCATCTTTCAGCTGGAATAACAACAGAAATAAGGACAAGAGTGGTCAGATGAGCCTTATGGTCTGCGTCCTTGATGTAAAATAGGTACAAAGCCAAGGGAGGGGAAGCAACGCAGACCCGGTGTGCAAAATTACAGCGCTTGTAAACCAAAAGATGCAAGAAAGGGTTCAGTCCAACGGATCCCCTGCCAAGCTTATTTCTTGGTGCAAAACGCCAAAGAAATATCTTATTTGGGTATTACATAAATGTATAATCACAGAACGCAGTAGCTATCATGGGAGTGATAACGTTTTACGATAGAAATCTATCTCCAATCAAAAGCACCCATGATCAGTTATGAAGCTGTGCCCGGTTCTCTCCAGAGTAATTAATATTTCATTATGTGATCTGTTAAATGACTGTTGAAAATCTTACCTTTTTGAAAGATTCTTTCGTGTACTGCTTATGAGAAAAGAAATGCTATTTTTATCCTTCCCCAGTGCTTTTTTTTCTGCAATAATATGTTTCAGCAACACATTTCCACATTATTGCGAAAAGATGTTATTTGGAATGGAGTTTTGCGATAGAATTTCTAGCAAGAAATTGAGAAAAAGCCTACGGAAAACGTTGTCAACTTACATGATGAAGGCATCTCTAAGTCCTTCAAATGCGTGTGATGGGATTACTTTTACAGGCAGGTGAGTAAATGATCTGAAAAAAAAAGAGGAGAGGGAGGAAAGGATTGTAAGGCCTGGGGTTTCCTTGTTTGCAGGTTGTACCATTAGCGGGGGCAGAAAAACAATAAAGCGTAACGCCACTTCATTGCTGTGTCTCTGGGGCCTGATCCATTTACCACTGATCTCAGCTAAGTGGAATTCAAAGGGTATTGGGTCAGATCCTCAACAGCATAAATTTGAGACTAATCACTGTCAAATCAATAATAATCATAACCTATTAAGTAAATTGATAGCCTGATGGAAGCGGTCTGCTGCATTCATGGTCAAAGGAAGCTATAGGCTATTTAAAGTTAGTTCCTCAGAAAAAGTGGCTTTCATGTAAAGCTTTTTCTCTATAAAACAGTATCCTCACGTTCTCTGGGCCATGTTCTTCTCTCAGCACTACCCCTGTAACGTTGTGGTGTGGCTCCCCGAATTCACTGGCAATGCCCTGGCTATGTGCAAGTGTAGAAGAGATCCAAATCAGGCCTGGTGTGGTGGATTTTGGTTTGGTTTTGGTGTTTTTGGGTTTTTGTTGTTGTTGTTGTTGTTTTTTTAATAAATTACATCAGTGTGGTTAGTTGAGTAAAAGCAAGTGCATATTTTCCTTTTTAATTTTTTAGTTACTCTGACAGAGAAGTCAATAATGATGTAGGAGACAGATCTGCATTTTGCCATTCTATTCCACATCTGAACCACAGTACTTTTACCAGCCCATTTATCTAGCCATGAGCACATTCTCCCTGATAATGTCCGTAGGAAAATATTTAACATATTTCAAGACGTTATCTCTGTGCAAACAGATAATTGCTCCATTTTGCTTTATAATTACAAATATCTAGTCAGAGACATTTGTTTCCCATCCTTAAAACACCCCCTCAAGGTTTTTTGGCTGAAATGTTTCTGTGCTCTTCGTACAACCTTTTTTTTCTTTGCTGTTATAATCCTTTGTATGAAGACAATTAAAAATGTTTATCAACTTTTTTATATATATATGTGTATATTTTATATATACACACACATATGTCATGCCCACACAATATAACGGCAGGCTGTCACACATACGTATGCCTTGGGGTTACAAATCTAGAGGTACTAAGGAGCCTGGCAGTCAATTCCTAGCTACGTTCCAAATAGTCTGGATGATTTGAGGCACACCATTTAGTTTCCTTGCATCTTGAATCCCTGTCAATAAACTGAGAACCACAGTGCTTCCCTGCCCAGTAGGGATGTTGTAAGGACAGATGTGGTTTTGACGCCACTGCGACTGGGTCATACCTGTCTCTAGGTGGATGCTGTGTTGTGGGTGAGGTTTGGTTAAATCAGAAATGAAGCTAAGCCATGTGTCTTCAAAAATGTATTTGCCCCTGAAGGGACAGGCAGGTAGAGATAATCCTGCAGTAGGGCTTGATACTCTCAGCGAAAAGGAAAACAACTTCAGGAAGAAGTAAAAAGTCGAAGCTGAGAAATTACTGCTCTGTAACCCTGGCAGCAGGAACTCTTCATAACTGTACCATCAGCCGGGGCTGCTTGCGAAATACAACATACCTTTCATGAAACTGTTTGCAAAAATATGTTGTCATTTACGATGGAAATAGAAATGCGACTGGAAGCGCCAAAAATAAAACCAGGTCTTGGCTCTTAATGACATCAAAACCTTCAGCCCAAGAGCCTCCCACCTCTCTGCGACACGCCGGTGAGCAGCGTGGTGGTTGTAAATTCCCGTAACGCCTGGCTGGGAGCAACCCGCTCCCCCTGCCTGCAGAAAGCCTTTGGCAACGGTGCTCCGAGCTTAACCACCTCAGCTACACGATTAAATTTAAGTGGGATGACGCAGCACTTCTAATACGTGCTGTAGTTAAACTGCATGACAGCACTTAATCCATTCTGTATTTCAACTTCATTGGTTTTTGGTTTTTAATTCTCGCGAGTTCACCTTGATAGCTAGAACTGTGAGCTCCTCTGCATTGACATTACCTCGTCCCATTAAGCATCTCACAAAACAGCAAGAACAAAGGAAAAAGGCAATTCGTAACCAGCCTTCTCTCTTAATCCTCGAAATACCGGCGTGGCAAGCATAGATGCTTCCACATTGATAAAGATACCTTAAATTCACCACAAAGGTGACTGTTCCCATCCCTGTTCTTGTGCACTTTACCTTTGTGGTTTGTATCTCGATCCCTGCCTGTGTTAAAGGGAAACATGTTCATTTAGATGTCTCCTTCTGTACTCACAACGTTTTGAAGAAGATCCTTTAGCTTGCTGAGCACAATCCAGCCTGTGTATATGCATAAGCATTTGGGTTAATAGAGTTTTGAACTGCTTGTTGCAGACTTAATTCTTTCCAAAGCGCAGAGTAAAGCAAGGCCTTATCTCATGTGTTGAAGTCTCTGCTATTGAACATGACTGATGTCTTTGATAGCACACAATGAAACTCAAGCAGGTACTGGCAGGAATTAAATATTGATTTCCTTCTGATAGCACTCGGATTGTGACACTCAGATGTGACCAGTTATTCATCTCTCAGAGCTGAGGAAGCTTTTGACAAAAAAAAAAAAAAAAAAAAAAAAAAAAAAAAAAAAACAAACA
>NW_009258621.1:2911259-2915872 GCF_000687185.1 Egretta garzetta
TCTGCAGCGAGGAGAAGATTTTGAAAAAAAAAAAAAAAAAAAAAAAAAAAAAAAGAGAAAGAACAAACTGGGTTTTACAAAGGTACAAAGCTTTTCTACATCTAACTTGCCCATGCTACTAGCCTGGCTTCTATAGCTCATGAAAGGAGGGATGCATCCATCTTTAATACAAGTCACCAACACCGGTTTGTAAGAGTGTTCTTAGTTAAAGGATGAACTTTTGTACTTTTAAGAAAAACTAATGTTTCTTTCATCATTAATACATCACAACTTGTGTGCTTGTACTCCCTCCTGCCATTCAGCAGCTGACAATACTGCAGCTCCGCGTAATTGCAGGACTTTTCATCCTTGGAGAAAGGATGGACAGAAAGGAGTGGGGAGCCAACCAGCCTTCTTGGCATTCACCAGCCCTTAGTGGTTCTGTAAATCAAGCTTGGCTTTCAAGATACATCATTTTAGGCAGCAAGGTTTTAAATGGCCAGGCTAAACATGCCTAAGACTATCCAAGAACATTGGGAGAGACAGGAACAGCACCTAGACTGACCAAATCCTGTCCTTGCCTGATAGCTAAAATACCGTCCTTCTCTCTTCAGTTAGAATTTGATTCCTGTAATTTTGCTCTGAAATAATGAATTTAGAGTGGATTTTTCACAGGGATGGTTGTCTTCCTGTTACTAGGAACACCGGGGCCAGTAGGCACCACGAGAGCAAGCCACCTTCTGCTTCCCCTGCTAAGCATGTATAGATGGAGCAGTAAGAGCTCTTCGGAAAATGGTGATCCGGCAGTCTATCCCAAGGATACCACTATCATCCTTTTGCTTCTCAGATATAGCAGAAGCAACTTGACTCAACCTGACAACAATTTTTATCTGCTAAAAGATAAGCTGCTTCTCCTGTGCTACCACATAGACTCAAGTTCCAAGCGGAGCTTTTGAGAGGTCTAGATGCCCATAGACCTCAGGACCACTTGCAGTCCCACTGATGAGGACTCAAAGCCCAAGCCCACTCACACCGCTGGAGAAAAATCTCTGTATTATGAAATTTGCCTTTTGCAAAAAGTGATTAGCTGAACTGATAAATAAATAATAATAATTAAAAAAAGGAACACAGGCCCTATAGCAATAGGTGTGAACGTGTTACTGTAGCTGGGTTGGCTCTAATACTTTAGTGTCTCTATTTTATAGGATTACTCATATCTCTAATGCCCAAAAGGTGAATGCATAAGGTAGACTCTTGCTGGGAGTGGCAAACATTTTATTCCATGGTGTCCTTGGACATAACTCGGAAGGCAGTTGGGAATATTGATTGAAACTAAGACTGAAACCCCACCATTTTCCTAGGATTTTTATCAGCTTTTGGGGACTGTGTAGTGTTGGCATTGATTTCTAAAGCCCTGCATATTGGGCATTAACTACCTGAAAGGCGAACTATAATGCTGGATATATCACAGGAACAGGCAAAGAGTACTTTCTGCTAGGTGATGATGGGTGATACATTATCTCCTATGAAAGACACTTCAGCCCTGAAACTGAATTCCTCTGTCAATCCAAAAGAGCTAAATATGTGCTTAGTGAAGACAGGGTAGAACTATCTCAATGATTAGGCTTTCGCCACAGATTTTTGGATTTGGTGCCTAATCACATGCCGCTCACCCTACTGCAGAAGCCCTGCCTGCAAGGGCACACACTCAGACATAGCAAAGTGAACCTCACTATGAAATGAGGTTTTTGAAGGGGCAGAAAGAGATTAGGTATCCAATGCCCATTACTGTACAGCTGGAGGTGGGTGCTTATCCATTTAGACTTTGCTAAAAAACCTCAAAAGTACATACAAGCTTCAAAAGGAGGAAAATCATGTTTTGTTTCAGAATATAATGGTGAATGAAAGATTATTTTTCTGTTGAGACTAAGAAGACGCGTAGCTGCTATAGCCAAAATGGCATACAAAGGTGTCTGGATAATGGAGTTTCTATAGTGTTTGTGTAATGTTCAAATTAAAAAGAGGAGCCTGAGAAAAATATGGTCAATTCAGGACTGTATAAAACACATCATTCTGCACCCTGTCAGAAGCCTAATCGTTCTGAAAACTCTTCCAGCAATAATACGACATGGCAAGAATAACTCAGGTAAAGAAAACCGGCTGAAATTTCCCCACAGGATATATACTTGGGGTGTAGCAAATTATCCAAAGTACATTTAGAAGCATAGCTCATTACAGTATCAGGGCTTGCATTACAGCTGGAGTTACATATTGCTGTTTATTTTCTTGACTGACCATAGTAGTAAGAAGGACTTTTCTAAGGTCTGGTTTCTGTGTTATAGTGGCACCAACGGAAGGGAGTGGGCATCCCAGGAACTGCGTTGGCACAACCTGGAGAAGGATTTTTTTCCCGTATTATTAGTGCAATTGAGAACACTACGCTGCAATTCCCCTGGTGCACGCCGGTACACACATGACTGTGGGAGGGCACAAGTAACCTTCTCTCGCTTTGACTCTCATGCACAGAGCTGCGCAGTGGGAGAGGAGAGCTAAAAAGTTTGGTAAAGTATGGAAAGCGAGGGATTCTGTAGGAACAAATCTGGAAAGGCTGTATGAGTAAGGGGAGAGAGGGGAAGATGACAGCTAAGCGGATAAGAAGACACTAGTATGAAAATCGAAGGAAGAGGTGAAAGGAAAGGAAAGGAGGTTGAATAAGAACTAAAAAAAAGAGCAAGAATACATGTACACCTGTAGGGTTAGAGACTACATTCATCAGTGCAGCTTTGTACTTGTATGATAACTGTAAGCCTTCTATTAACAAACCAAAAAATAAAAAGAAATGGAAATTTAACAGTATAGTTCCAGGTTCAAGATAAATCGGGTTGAATGTGGCCTGGAAGGAGAAGGAGCTGGACATGCCTGCAAATCCAGACTGAAAGACAGGGATTTTTTTTTTTTTTTTTTAAAAATAAAAAAAAAACCAGAAATGAAAATTAGCAGTACAAAGGCCTAGACTGTAGCGAAACCCCCTATTTACCTGGCTTAACCTGATCGCTGAGGTTGGGATGTGGTTTCTTCTTGGTGTGATAGATGGAAAAGGGAAAAATAAATGAGTAAACCAAAAAAGAAAGACAAAAAATCACATAAGTTTAGAGCTTTTGATAACCTCTCTGGGCTGTGATGTGCATTGTCCTAATAAATGTGCTAGAATCCTGCAAAAACCAACCTCCCCATTTGTTTCTGCTGCTGCAGGGATCCTCGACGTGACCGATCCACTGCCTGCTCTGCGTGTGGGATGGACAGCGGGGAAGAAATGTGCTTGTTGCAATAACTGGAGAGTCTCTCCAGCATCCACAGGCTCTGCTTTCTCTGACACTACGGTAACATAGGGAAATGGGGAGGAAACAAATTCAGGACAGAGATTTTTCTAAAAACTGACTTTGGAGGAATGATTCATATGGCTCTAGACTAATACAAATCGGTATTTCTTGCTGCTATCAATTCTCAAGCTAGGGAGAAAGGAAAGAGGAGATCAGGGATAGTATCATCCCTGGGGAATTTCAAGAGCATGTTAAATTTACAAACAAATCAGATGAAGATGGGAAACATGGGCTTTGTTACCAGAAGGGGCAGAATAAGAAAACCCCAGCTCAATTCATGCACAGATAACCAAGGGATCCTAGAAACGGCAACTATGCTGCCTGTTGGTTGTCTGAGCCCGTATTTTGATGCCATGACTGTTTAGATCAGTGCTGTAATGGAGCCCGTAAACAGCACAACAAGGCTCGAACACCTACGTACATTAAGTATTTGGTCTGGTCTACCAGATCGCGAGCTTGGAGTATGGTGTTGGAAAGGGGTAATGCCTGCCATTCCCTGTTGTTACAATTTAATCCTAATTCCCAGAGGAGCAGCTGGCAGAAAGATATGATGGACCAGCCTACGGAGAGCCAAACAGCTGCCAAAACTCACAGCAGCTTTTTTTTTTTACTACCAGAGAGGGGAAAAAAAAAAAAATCTTAGCCCCTAACTTGTCAAGGAGTTCGACCGCGAAAAGAGGCAACGAACGCTGCTAGGGGGATTTTAATAGAATCACAGAATCGTTTAGGTTGGAAAAGACCTTTAAGATCATCAAGTCCATTTTGATGCTTTAAGATAGGGGGTATTAAATTGCACAAGCCTTGGGAGAAGAGGTTGTGAGAAGTCAGATTTGTAAAAAAAACCCCCAAACCAACAGAAAACACCCAACCCCCCCAAAAACCCCTCCAAACAAACAAAAAAACCCCAACAACAAAACCCAGAACTGGCAGAAGGTTTAAGATCACATATCAACCTTTTAATTGCGTTTCTTGAAAGGCCACTGGGAGGTGCTGGGTTCGGCACAGCACAGGCAGCTTTTGCCTCCTGCCACAGCGGGCGGGTACAGAAAGTTTGGGCAACTGTACCCCTCCTGTCACGGAGGCTGCCGGCAGGCACTTCTGAGCGTTTTGGGAGCGCTTTTTTTTTTTAACCCCGTCGGGAAAAACCTCCCGAAAAGATGCGCATCCTCCCCGCGGAGAAATCCGCTGCCCCCGCGTTCCCGCCTGGCTTTCGGCGCCCCGCCGGGGCAGGGCTGGCTTCCAAACCCCGGTACG
>NW_009258621.1:2915903-2919231 GCF_000687185.1 Egretta garzetta
CTCGCCGCCCTCCGCCCTCCGCGGCGGGGCATCCGCGTCCCGGCCCCCCCGGGCGTTCCCGCGGAACAGCCGTCCCCAGCGTGCTGTTAGCGGGAAAGTTGGCTGCAAAGCCCGCAGGTGGCAAGGGGAAGCTTTCCTCTGGTTTTCATCAGTTCTGCAGCCGGCTCGGCCGCCGCTGTCCCCTGGTAGGAGGACTGGGAGCCCAGGCGATGCTCTCCGTTCCTGGAGGTGGTACGTGGCCAGCAGTGTTGGTGCAAAGCACGCGCCCAACTCCGCGTCAGACTGCGCTGTGCGAAAGCCGAGGTGGTGGAGGTGTGGGCCCTGGAAACTCCCATTTGCCTGGCTACTGACTGCCTCGAGAGTTTGCGTCCAGGGGAAAATACGGTGCATTTCCCGTAACAGGGTAAATGCTTATTGTGCAACTACAGAAGCCTCGTTAGTGGATGGGAATGGTTGGGATACAAATGCTCCTGTCAAGCGCTCTCTTATGGCTCCACACATGGCTGCTGTATCGCTGATGAAGGGTTGTAATTTGCCTGCTGACTGATCAGGGCGAGGCAGTGCAGGGTGCGTTGACTTGTTGCTTTATGATCAATTACACCCTTTGCGTGGAAGGAGTAATCATGTCCTCAGGACTACTTATCTCCACAAAGGTCCATTCATTTTGTAAGGGACTGTTTTCCACATAACCATCATCACTACTGCTGCTGCTGCTGTTATTATTTATTACTACAACTATAGCTTCTAGAAGCTATTGTTAGAAATCAGCACCCTATTTATGGCGAGTGATGGAACAAACCACGAAAAAAGGTAATTGCTCCTCGGAGTAGGATTTGCAAACTAAGTCTAAGGGTATGGGCACGTCATCAAAAGCTGCCTCTTGTCTTCAAGGGTACCCAGGAAAAAATCAAAGAGTAAAGGAGGGAATGACCCAGCACAGCATGGGTCTTGCCTGAGACAATTCTTCTGGTTGTTGCTTTAAGATCATGGAATCAAATAATAAAGCCTTCTACAGGTTTTGGTGTTTAGAGCTAAAATGTGAGGTGGGACGGAGGTGTGTGAGATGCGCGGGGTCCAGGGCCATCTCTGTATTCTCAGTGGGGGCTTGGCGGTGGAGATAGCGAGTGCTAAGCAACTCATGTAGTCTGGCGTCAACAGCGTGACCTGCGTCCATCTGGATCGGGAACTGGAACCAAATGTTAGGCAGGAGGGAAGGGTGGCAAAGCCCTGCTTTGTTGTCCCTCTCAAGAGCACTACCATCTGCTCAACCTTCTTAGAATCATAGAAATCATAGAATCACTTTGGTTGGAAAAGACCTTTGAGATCATCGAGTCCAACCTTTAACCTAACCCTGCCATCCCACCACTAAACCGTGTCCCTAAGCACCTCGTCTGCCCATCTTTTAAATACCTCCAGGGATGAGGACCCCACCACCTCCCTGGGCAGTCCATTCCAGAGCCTGATAACCCTTTCGGTGAAGAAGTTTTTCCTAATGTCTAGCCTAAACCTGCCCTGGCGCAACTTCAAACCATTCCCCCTCGTCCTATTATCTGTTACCAGGGAGAAGAGACCGACCTCCACCTCACTCCTGTCAGGTAGTTGTAGAGGGTGATCAGGTCTCCCCTCAGCCTCCTCTTCTCCAGACTAAATAACCCCAGTTCCCTCAGCCGCTCCATGTATGACTTGTGTTCCAGACCCCTCACCAGCTTTGTTGCTCTCCTCTGGACATGTTCCAGCAACGCAACATCTTTCTTGTAGTGAGGGGCCCAAAACTGAACACAGTATTCAAGGTGCGGCCTCACCAGCATCTTTCAGCATCGTCCGCTCCACTTGAAACTGATAGCAGAACTGATAACAGCTTCTGTTCTGACCTTGCAGTGGTTAGGAGGTGTACTCCATCACTTTATTCTGCTGTGCTTGGCGTACCCTTTTCCTCCACCACTACAGCAGGGTTATTCTGATGGATGGGCCACCAAGTTCCAGCTAGCACGTGCCTTCATATTCATCTGTCCTCCTGCTCCCAACGTCCCCATCACCTTTGAAATCAAAGGAAGTGGTGGGGTTGGGAAAGTAAGGGACTGACAGAACGGTGCCAGCTGACCAATGTAGGATAATGTTCGTGCCCTTGGGAGGACCTGCTCATGTGAAGCACAGTTTCCTTGAGGTCTGTCCGTATGGTACTGCTGACCCTTTCCAGTACTCAGCTGCCAGCATCATGAGCAGTGTCTGGTGTCCTGCAGCTCGGTTTCCTATGGGAGGAGCAACCAGTGGGGAAAAATCCAGTTATATTCTTGTGTTATTTGCATGTACATATGCGTTATTTACATCTTCAGTGCTCACATACATTGATTTGGGAAGGAGACGGCCAGAGGGCAAGCAAGAAAGTCCCTTCTGGAGACACCTCCTGCCAAGCCAATGGTTCCAGAGGAGCAGTTTGGCTCCTGAATCAGCTGCATGCAGGCTTTATGTCAGGAAGCAAACTCCCTGCTGCCAGATAGCTTGTCTCTCCACAAAGCCGCCTTACACTCGCGAAGTCAGGCAAAAGAGTGCATCTCTAAAAAAACCAAACTTGTTTCACAAGCCATCTTGGAAGAGCATGGGGAGCAGCACCACGGAGTGCCACCCGCTGTCACTCTTTGCCTGGCAGGTGCCGTGGGTTGGCCGTGTTATCTGCAACATTTGGTAATTTGCAGGATTTCGCCGATGCTCAGATGCCTTTTGAGGATATTATTAACGAGGGTGTCAGAGCAGCGTGCGGTGTGTGAGGATGTGCCTACCCTTTCCCGGTGCCGTGTCTGCCAGGAGCGCCGGAGCGGCGGCACTGCAGTCCCCGTGTCACCCATGGGCGGCTGGTCACGCCGGGGGCCCGCGGCTGCTGTCCCAGAGCCAGCCAGCTCACAGCTGGTTTGGGTACGAGCTGCAGTTCCATCTTTGGCAGTAAGGGCAATCCAGCACAGGCTGTAGGGGCAATTCTCTTCCCTTACCTCCAGTATTTTGCCCCCAAGGTAAAGTGCCAGTGGCCACGAGGTGTTTTGTGACTTGAAGCTCGCGAAGCACTGGACTGTGCTGACAAGACATACCAGATCTCTGAGCCTTCCCTTCCCCCGTCAGCAAGTTTGTCAGAGGACAGGAGAGCATCGCACTTAAGCCATGTAATTGTAAAGCAGTTTGTTACTTATGCATCTTTATCCCCGTGTGTGTGCAGAGTATATATCTTGTGATCAGCTGCAAAAACCATTTAATAATTTGTGACAATTGCACATCCTTAATTGCATTCAGCCCACTGATCTGCATTCAGCCCACTAATTCACCCTAAGCTGTCACAGGG
>NW_009258621.1:2919245-2937140 GCF_000687185.1 Egretta garzetta
AAAGCAAATTTATACCCCCAAGTGTACCTATCCCTGGAACTCCCTCCCCAGAAACTACGAGTGAGAGATGTTAGCCAGATATATATATATGTGTGTGTGTATGTACACACAAAAAGGTTTGGATGCCTTACGATATTTAACATACTTAAATTAGAATTGTAAGCAAAAAACTTTATTTCTGATGGAAAGACATGGTTGTTAGGAAGTCTTGCACACCTGGTCATGAGTTAATATCTGTCCAAATGGAAGTAGGAATTATGTGTAAGTGTAGGCATGTACACTCATGGTGTTGACCTAAACTCACATATGCAGGAGTAACAGCAGTTCATATATGGAGGAGCCTTATACGGCTCTGTAACTACACATACAAATAGTTTTACACCAACATTTATACATGGCTATATATTTATAATAATAATAATAATAATAATAATAATAAGTGGCACTATGTGCATTTTACATTTCAGGGAACCATCTTTGTTCTGGCAGTACTTGAGCAGGAGCTTAACTTTGATGTGTTGAAGTTTGACTGAAGTCGGAGGGAATTAAAGATAAGCCTGGTGTTATCCTTCTGCTCAAGCGCTGGCATAGGCAGGGATTGCTCTACACGTGTTGGAGTGCTTTCCTGAATCCTTGCCTCAAGGCCGCTGTGCAGAAGTGTATGTGAGCCCTTCCGCAGGCAGAAATTGCAGGAGTGATAACAGCCACCAGGGCTGCAGCTGCGGGTTGTAGGTTTGTTCTGCACGGGCGAAAAATGTAAACAGGAAAACCCCGCAGCCCTCACTCCATCGGATCTCCTGCTGGTCTGGGACGTGAGGTTGACGGAGCAAGGACTGAGAGAGCTGGCTCGGAGGAGCTGGTGCAAGGTTTCTCACTTTGACATTTGACAGCGGGGCTGGAACCTGCCGGCCCGCTTTACTCTGGCGCAACCCATAACTTGCACTCATGGTAGACCCAGTTTAGGCCAATTATTCTAATTTACTATCTTTCCCTCTCTTTCTCCATTTGTTACCCTTAACATGCCTTTTACAGTTCCTGGGAGAAGTAGTGCCAGTGGAATACTCGTGTGTAGAAAAAAATTGCTTTTGAGCTACAGAACACAGCTAATTACGGCGTTACAATTAGCTGAATGCCCTTAACAGAGTCCGAGGGGGGAAATCATAGTGCAGCATCTGCTATACCATATGCTTTTCTAGTTTCCAGAAGATAACAGTGGGCATGTATGCTGCCACGGATTGTGCTTTCTGCCTGAAGAGCAGAGCAGCCCGCAGATGCTCGAGTATTTCTTCCACCCGAACTCTGTTAGAAATGTCTGATGCCGCATACATCTGTCACGATGAATTATGCTTTCTGGGCTTCAGGCTCCTTTGTGCAGGCAGGCTTTACAATGATGCAATGGTAATTCATATCCCATCATTCCGGAGTGCGTACTTCATCCTAAGGGCAGGTGACGTACCAAGAGTGCTGCAGAGGTGGCAGGCGGTATGGCCTGGTAAGAGTCGGTGCTCAGCGCTGAGGTGCTTTTCGTTGTTCACTGAATTGCCATCTAAAGCAGACAAACTGCTGCTTTCTGCGCGGGTTTTTTTTCCCGCTGCGGTGTTAAAAAAAAATTCCGTGCAGTGTTTAGTGAACTGAACCTAAAATGCCACGTTATTTTCTATCCTAGAGATGAACTTTGCCTTGTCCAAACCAGCCCAGAATAGTTGGTGTAGTCCTGCTAAGGTACTGCTCAACGTGCTGAGCTGCGGCAACTGCAGTTGAATTAGAGCTGCCAGTGACTGAGCCAGCTTAGTCAAATACCGCTTCAAACTCAACACAAACTGGCTGCTCCTTTCTATTCCTTTATTTTTTTATCATGTTTTTAACGTTTTCCTGTCTTTTGCCTTAACCAGGCACAGAACTCCAAAAAGATACGCATTTGTAGAGACATTATTAAAAAATGTGTCACTATAGTCACAAAGCAGCAAGTAGTAACTAACTTTGGACCACATCCATCCTCCTAAGTACTGATTAATAGGAGAGTTTGTTTATAGAAAGCGGGTCTCTGTTATTTAGCCAATTACTTAATTATCGATTCTCTCTTCCCAGTTTGTTTGGCAGCCTTGCACTATGATCTGTGGCAGCTCCTGACAAAAATAAGAAAGGATTAAATTTTTTGGGAAGGGGTTTGGCCAGGGCATATAAACCTGTGATTTACCTCCAGGAAAGCCTGGAGGAAGGATGCTGAGAGAGAAAGAAGTCTGTGGCTCCTCCATAAGCAGGAAAAGAGTCTGGCTCTGGTCGGGTGTTTGTACGAGTGTAACTCTGCCCCCGCGCTTTGCTGTGCGCGGTTTCAACGTCGTGCTAGAGCCGTCGGCTCTTCGTGAATATGATGTCATGTGGTTGGTGCATGCACCTTCACGAATTAGAGGACTGTGACCATCTTATGAGCATTATGCATCTTTATATGGAGGCTGAGGGTGCGATGGGGCGTTAACCCGGGGGTCTGGGCGGTGGGACCAGAGGTGCCGTGGAGGGTAAAAGTAAATTAGGGGAGTGGAGGGAGTGGGGATTTTTCTATCTTGGGCCATAGTATCACTTATCATTAGACCGATGCATCAGTCAAGTCTTCGGTATTTATCCCTGTACGTGAGCAGACACTTGCAGGTGTTAGGTGAGGCTAGCGGGGCTCCTTGTGTGCGAGAACATCTGGAAGGGGCCCTGCGCTGCAAAGGTGGGCCGTGAATGTATACGTGTACACGTTATACAGCACCAGCCTAAAGGCTGGGTGAGGTTTGAAGCAGGCTGAGTTGTAAGCTTTATTCACTAGGTGGCAAAGCCTGTGGTCTTTGATACAGTAATCCGTGTGTCAGCTGGATCATAAATCCAATAATTAAGTGCAGTGCCATTTTCCACTCCCTCTTCCGAAGGCTTTCTTGCGCATTCTTATTTATCTTTTGTCTGTTTTCACAAAATGTCAAAAGAGGGTGGTACAGCCATTCGCAGCCAGGTCTCAGCCTGATTCCTCTGTCGCTTTTAGCATGTATTATGCACTGATTTAGAAACTATTTTAAAATACATTAAAGCCATCATGAGCAACGAAGGAAGCCCTGCACTTCTGAGCGTGTGTTTGATGCTTACCTCGTTGAATTCGGGGAAAAAGGGATTATTAAAGACATAAAAGCTGCCTCTTTATCAGGAGCTTAAAAACACTCCAAGGGAAACCAAATCTGTTGTGCTTAGCTGCTGTAATTTAAGAGCCAAATTCTGCTCTCGTTTATAATGGCATAAATTTGAATTTGATTGAACTCTGGATTAACGTTGCTGCAAATGAGACCAAAATGTGACATCAGAAGTTTGTAAGGTAAGAAGCAGCTTTGTACCTGACCTGGCTCATTTTATCTATGTGTATGCTCTCACCGATTCTGTGCTTTGGCACGTCACCCTGGAAAAAAAATAACTACGGCACATCTGATCACTTTATAATGGTCCTAGTCAGAATGCATATGTTTGAGTCGAATGCTAGATGTGGCCAGATTGGGAAAACTCTCCTGGAGTTTCTACACTTTGCCATTGCCATGCTATTTGACTACTGCATGAAAAAAAAATGGCATGCTGCCTAGATCCCGAGATTTTGGTTCAAGTATTTCATGGACTTTCAGGTTCAAAAGGGCTGCAATTACATGGAGTTTCACTTGCTACACAAGGCAGGCCGGCTTGTGTGATTCTGACAGTGGAGAGATGGATAGGAGAGAGTCTAAAAAGCCTGCAGCAATTTCTGTAATTAAACATTGGTTTAACAGTTAATACAAGTTCATTATATAAAAATGATAGCTCACAATCTCATGATAAAAAGTCAGAACTGCCCATACTATATTGATTAAAAAAATACTATTTTTTTGGTAAACATTATGAAGTGGACTGGAAAGCAGTTAATGCATTTTTTTTTCTAAGAGTTCATTAAAGTAGAAGTTCTTGAATTAGACAAATATATATAGACTTATAAGGGAAAAAGAATTCCAAATCTTAGTATTCATGTCATGAAGGAATAGTGTTAGCCATCCTCAGCTTCTTCACTTTCTTACCTCTTCCACTGACACCCAGTAGGGTTACATTATTTCAAGGTCAGTATTTCCAAGGGTGATTCTCTCCAAGGGTGCAGGACCTTGTGTAATTGGCCATCGGTCAGAAAATGCTTTAATACTGATAAAGCATGTAGGAATGTTTTCTGCTTGTCCTTATATGACTTAAAGTATACAGCCTTTTTTTTTTCTCCCAACTCAACATCAAATTAATGGGGTTTGTCAGCTGTTTAGGTAATGAACCAGAGCAGACATTATGTTTTTGGAGATGTGTGTGTTGCGTTGTGAGGCCAAAATCCAGAAATATGAATGTTTTCAACCATCTTGACAACCAGACTACCTCCCTGAATATACAGTGCTTAGTAGCCTTAAAGAAAGATTATTCTGTAAAATCCTTTAATGGTTACTGGCAGAAATACAAAAAAAATGAAAGACATTTTGATTTACACCAACATGAAGTGAGATCAGAATCATGTTTTCAATGACAGGCACTGTCAGTTTATTTGTGATTAACCTCCTCCTCCTCCTCTTTTTTCATCAGGGCTTCACTGGTGTGGATAAGGACTTAACGTGATGCTTGGGAACAGGTCCAGAAGGTGACTGACCCCAGTTCTTCCATGGCTTACCTGGGTTCAGCTGTGATTTGTTTTTGCAAAAGTCAGTAGTACACCTGAGGGTGAAGAGCTGAAGCCAATACAAAACTTCTTTGCCCAGCTTTTACCTACCGGACCTCCGCAGCAGCATCCATCTCCAAAGTTTGGTGCGTAAGCTTCTTGTAAAGCTCATGGAAGGACTTACACACCCCAGAAGAAGCTATCCCAAATTATGCAAACTGTATAAAAAGCTATACAGGGAGCTCTGGGCAGTGGTGTGAATGTGAAGCCCAGCTCTCACTGGAGAGGGGTTGCTGGAGGCAAACAGCTGCATCCATTTGGGATTCATCACCTGGGAGGAGGAAAACCCTTGCAAGCTTGTTCTTGTTTTTTAGAGAGTTTCCACAGGGGGAAGAAGTGCTGCTGCCTATAAGGGGAGGGGAGCCTGGGTTTGGCCCCTTTCCTGCTCTAAAGGGATTTTGGATTTGTGCCTCCCACCTTCCAGATGAGTGGTGGAGCTCCTGGTTGGGGCTTGAGCACCAGTAGACTGCTGCCATGCAGAAAGGAAGATAAGAGGTAAGTTTTCTTCTGTGGCTTAAGTTGCTATAACTTTCAGCAGCTCTTATTTTTCTCTTTAATTTCTGACTCAGATTAGCTGAGGAGTCTTTGCTGATGTGGCGTTATTTATTGTATTTATTACTGTTAATGTCCTTCTAAGATGTGTATTCACCCAGTTATACCTGGAAAATTTCTCTGCAAGTTTTTTGTGCAGCTGAAATGGGAATTCCAGATATTTGTTGATTTAAGGATGAAAAAAGCTTCCACTTAAATCCCTGCACTCTCTTTTCCAGCTGACTTGACTGTTTCCTTTAGCTTCTCAGTTTGCACACTTGGAAGTCAGGACCTCTGGTAGGGACCTTTTGTTTCTCTGGGTTAGCGCCAAATCAGAGCTTGATCGCTTGCGCCAGGGCTATCGTCTGTGAGTGGCTCTCACATAATTGCCTTCCCTAATTAGCAGGGAGATGGTGTGCTAGGCAGGTGCTGCGTGCGCATCCAAAGGGTTTCGGTGCTCAACCCTGTGGAAGACAATGGCAAAACATTCCTGGTACAAGCTGCTATAGCCATAAAGTAATATGGTTATAGCTCCTTAATGAGCTCTTTACTGGCATTCCCCAAATATTTGTGTTTACTAGCTATCAGATAGAAAGCTAGGGCAAACTGCTTGATGTTGGTGTTTGAAGGGGATAGTGGTTAGTGCCGGGCTGGGAGGGCAGTGGGTACCACTAAAGGGTGCTCGGGCTGTGTTAAGATCCAGTTTTGTTGGATGAGAGGAAGGCCCCCTTGCTTTCTAGCCGACCTCAGATGAGTGAGATCAAGACACAAATGAGGTCAGATATCATAAGTCCACCCATTTATTTACTCTTTGGGGGAAAGCAAGAAAGCAGCAATAGGAAAGGAAGGAAGGAAAGATAGGAAATTAAGCAAGAGGTCTAGATGGAAGAGCTCAGACAGTCACCACCATGGATCCGTGGTGTCCCAGGGGTCAGTGCTTCTGGGGGCGTTCAGTGGTCCCCCAGGGTCGTCGGTGGTCCCCCAGGGCAGCTGGGATGGAGGCCTTTTATAGGCTGTGTGCCTAAGGCACGTGCTTGCGCATACATTCCACCCACTTTACTTTTGGCGGGCTCTGTGTTCAAACCCCATGCCTTGGTGGGCAGGTGGCCCCACCTGGGTGTCATGGTCCACTGCTTCAGCAAGCCTGCGAGCCACCTTGCCTGCGGCAATGCTGATCTTCTCAGATAGGCACACAAAGGAGCAAGCTTTGAGACAGCTGGCTATTCAGTCTCCCACAGGCTGTGGGAGTCACCACCCCACTCCCGGGCACAGCAGATGCCACCCCGTCACAAGACGCTTGACTACTTGTTTTCTCATCAGGCTACACTCTTACTATTTCTGCTGCTAATTTTAGCCTACTGTGGATGAAAGGATGTTTTTTTCAGGCTCATCAGGGCCAGAGTCTTCTTTGAATACCAGCCAGAAGAGGATTAAAGCGAGTCCTTGGGTAATGGCTGACCTCACCAAAGCCCAGTGAAGTGGGGAAGGGCCACAGATGGCATCTTGATGCAGCATTTCTGATTATTTATTTATTTATTTGTTTGAGTTGGGCCTCATTGCCTACTTCTATACATTAATTTGTGATGTCCCACTGCCCTTGATCTCTCTCCTCCCGTGTACAACCTCTCAGGTGCGCCTGCTCTGATGTGCCCCAGATCCTGTCCCTTGGCCTTCTCTGAGTGTCAGCAGGTACTGTTACCCCCCAAAAGGCAATCCTTGCGTTTGTGCTAGCAAAGCTTGCCTTGGCACGTTTCAGCTTGGTCCAGTCCTGTTGCTCCTTCAAGATGCCCAGAAAAGCAGGTCTCTGAGGCCAGTGGGATTCTCCTGGTATGCTCACTGCCCTGCTGACTGCAAGCAGGCACTGCTGTCCCACATCCCTGGCATCCATAGGTGATTTTTTCTCACTATTCCCAGGCCCTGGCATGGCCTCCTTTCTTATTCCTTTCAGCACTAGCTTCCTCTGCCCATGCTCACCTACCTTCCTCTACCTTCCCACACAAGCCCAAGAAGCCAGAAGCAGCACCAGCTGTAGGTCTGATGCAGTTCTGCTGTGCTTCTTGCTGGCTCACCCTTGCACGGGTGAAGCGTGTGTCGGTCTGAAGGGGAACTGGGAAGAGCTCTGGCTTAGTCGGCCAGCAGTTGCTGCATGCCCAGATCACACAGCAAGTGCCCTTTGGCTCAACTCTCCCATCTCTGCTTCATTCCTTTTGGCTCAGAATAAGTGCTGGACTGTACACATGGCTGTCAGAGAGGAGAGCATTTTCCAGATAAAAAATGAAGCAGGAGAATATAGATGAGAGAAATATCAGAAATTCGTTTCATGGAGCTTCCCCTACTTTCCTCTTTCTCCTCGCTTTTTCAGGTGTGCTATACCCCCTCCAAAGGGCAGGCTGGCCACAGGTTCCTAATCCGTCTTTGCTGTCATGAGGCCACTTCTTGGCATGGCTGCTGAATATGGGGCCAGGTGAGATCACTGTGGAATGCTGGTTGCTTTAAGCCTATATTTCGGCTGCTTTGGGTTAAAATAAGCAGGAACGGGGTGCGCTGCTTGTGACTTCATACATACTTGATGCAGCTCCGCAGATGAATTTCATTCAACATGTCTCTTGTTTGTGAAAAATGTAGAGGTCAAGATAGTCCCTTTCCACACCTTTCCTTATTATTTTTGAGCTGAGTGTTGTTTAGATGAGTAACTGAGAAACGGGCGGAGAGGAAATACTCTCTTAAAAAAAACCAAACAGGTTTGGTGCTTTGATCTTTATTTAATAAATAATTAACTGATTGATTGACCAAATCCTAAAAGAAAGAGAAAACATTCAATACTCCTTATGTATCCTGAGCCCTTTGTACAGATTTGTATTCTGCTAAAGTGAGTAAGGGGCTCAGAATGAAAATAAATGCAAAAATTTGAATAGTTTAATTTATGATGAATAAAAACTAAAGGAGAGGAGTGATTTCAATTCTAAACTATTTAAATTTATGAGTATTTGCTAAGAGAGGACTACTGTAACAAAAAGAAGTGATTGGTTTTTTATTCATCCCTGATATCTGGGATGCCTCAGTTATTGAAATTGCATGGGTGTGAGCAATCTCACAAACCCCAACTCGAGCACGCTCATAGGACTGAAGTGAGTTGTATGTATTAATCCCACTGGGTTTGAAGGGACGAATGGTGTGTCTGTGGATCTAAGGAGTAATGGTTCCTGTTTTGCAGAGATCTGCTAAAGAAGTAAATGGTTGCTGAAGCTGCTACGGGAGATGAGTGTGTATCTCCTCTTTCGACATGGGTGTGTATCTCATCTTTCGACCCTTGCTTCCCCCCAGACAGAGCAGTCAGATCCAACTTTTATAACCCAGTCCATTTCTCTAAGTTCAGTTACTCTGAGTTCACATAGCGGTGGCAGGGTGGAACTTGGCCCAGGGTGTAGTCATATATCACTCTTTAGGTGTGATTTTATTACTATATAGTAACTGGTGCAATTTAGATGTGCAAAAGAAAACTGTTTGAATTATGGGTGGTCAAGGAAACTTTGTTTTGAGCAGTTGCTTTTTCAGAGAGAACTGGTTTAATCAACAAGGTTGGTGCCAACCAACATCTAACCAGATTGTCCATATGCCAAAGACATGCCAAAATCAAGGCAGATGGCTTGTGAGAAACGGCTTGCAGGAATGGAAAAGAACAGCAGGAAGTCTTCACTGGTTTGGAAAGGCTCAGACTTGCTTCAGAAACTGTTCCAGAAGAGAAGCACAAGCTGCTTTGGGAGAGGAAGATGGGTCTGAGGGTCTCCTCTCCACTCTGCTTAATGCCTTGGGATTTCATGGGAGAGCTGCCCCTCAACACAGGGGACCCAAATGTGGTATTATTTTGCTTGTTTCACATGCCAAAGGTGCAAAGGGAAGACCCCTCTGTCACCTCTCAAATTTAGGTAATGTGGACCATACCTGATCCATTTCTCAAAGGACCATTTAATCTGAGAACATCGTTAGTGTCAATGACAAATAATTACAGATGGCAGTATGGTCAAATGTGTGGGCTGACTGGTGGATGGACCTCCTCATACATCCAGTTGTGGTCTGACTGTGGTGAGTGCTGCGAGGCACCTGAAAAAATGCCAAGCATAGTTCATTCTCACAGAGATCAACAGCACTTGATAGCCCAAGATACAGGTTTATCTGAAATGGAAGGATTTTTTTAAGTCCCATGACAGTTATAGCACATCCAAATGAAAATTTGGTGTAAATTCAATACCTAATTTCCTCTGTCCTTTCTTCACTCATCAACACTAAAGTTGTGCAATAAGGTACAAACTCTGTGGGTTGGGGCCAGTCTTCAGATACGTTTAGGTTTTCAGAGAGTGAGAAATGCACAGGGCAGAAATGTGAAAACATGATATAAAATAAGTAACTTCTAATAACATTACACCATTCACTGTCTCTGAGTAATATTTGTGATCCTGTTGCCATTCAAATTGGTGGTCACAGGACTGACAGTAAGGATCCTGTTTCCATAGCTAGAACAGCAAGGTGTTCCTGAAAACAGATCTTCTAGATGTGGATCCACTGTTTCCACAATGCTATTGGGATAAATCCAACATCACCAATGCCTAAATAGATGGAAAAACAATAGCAAACTTTTACACAGTGTTTTTACATTTAGCACTTCTTGTACTTTCCAATCCTTAAAGCATCCCTCTTTATAGGGTAGTGTTACTGAAGATGAAGAGCTGAGGCATCTAGAAGCCAAGTCACTCATCAAAGGCACATCGGGAGTTCAAGTTATGATGATTTAATCGCTAGTCTGTCCTTCTTTTACAGGGGTAAATAGTGATTTCTGGGTAGGCTGGTACTTTGGGTGCTCAGCTCTCCACCCACAGGCCCAGATATCAACAAGGAGCATGTCAACAGCTGAATCTGCTGCAGTCCATTCAAGTCTTCAGAGTAGGCCATTGATTCATCTGGTTCTCATGTACACAACTTCCCAGTTTGTTTTTGCATTAAGAACCTGGTGTTCAGACAATCTGTAATAATTTCCTGCCCAGTGGGCCAGGTTCTTGTATCCCTACGCAATGACACTGGTATTTGTGTTTTTGCACAGGCAACACATCCCCTGATGCAACGGAAACGTGTGCCCAAACAAGTTTAAAAGAGTGGCCAACTCTGAATATTTATCACAGAATCGTAAGGGTTGGAAGGGACCTCAGGAGATCATCTAGTCCAACCCCCCTGCTAAAGCAGGCTCACCTAGAGCATGCTACACAGGACTTCATCCAGGCGGGCTTTGAATATCTCCAGAGAAGGAGACTCCACAACCTCCCTGGGCAGCCTGTTCCAGTGCTCTGCCACCCTCAGAGTGAAGAAGTTCTTCCTCATATTCAACTGAAACCTCTCGTGTTTCAGTTTGCATCCATTGCCCCTAGTCCTGTCGCTGGACACCACTGCAAACAGACTGCTTCCGTCCTCTTGACTTCCGCCCTTAAGATATTTGTATGCATTGATGAGATCCCCTCTCAGTCTTCTCTTCTTCAGGCTGAACAAGCCCAACTCTCTCAGCCTTTCCTCGTAGGGGAGATGCTCCAGTCCCTTTATCATCCTAGTAGCTCTCCTCTGGACTCTTTCTAGGAGTTCCTTGTCTTTCTTGAACTGGGGAGCCCAGAACTGGACACAGTACTCCAGGTGGGGTCTCACCAGGGCAGAGTAGAGGGGGAGGAGAACCTCCCTTGACCTGCTGGCCACACTCCTCTTAATACACCCCAGGATACCATTGGCCTTCTTGGCAACAAGGGCACATTGCTGGCTCATGGTCAGCTTATTGTCCACCAGTAGTAATTTCTTGCAAACTATCTGTACGTCTGCATAGTTTGTAAGGAATAATTCTGCACTTCAGCATCCTCCATTCTCTTAAGTGAGTTTGCTTCATGCTTTCAACTGAAATACTTTGGAGTTAAGGCACCAGTGAGATCATGGTTATAACCTGTGCTGTAGTGTTACTATTCTTGCAGTAAGAAAAACTCAACACAGTGATCTTGTAAGACAACACTTACAATGTATCTAAGTTCATTCTAAATTCTGCTAAGAGGGAAGTTGTGATTTCTTGTGTCTCCTTGACTTGATTTTTTTTTCTTTTGCCTTCAGATCTTGTCATAATACAAAAGTTGCAAATGAAGGCACAAATTTAAGTTTTGTCTTTTTAGATTTTTTTTTTTTTTGCTTAGAGACCCCACAGTGTAACATGCCTTAATTAATGGAAAGCAAGAATGGATTGCATAAACTCCCAATGAATATTGTTTTAGCAAATTAAATCTGATTTAATGCTTTAAGCCAAAAAAATATTTGCATAGCTAATGAAACTGATTAACTTAGAATTAATTTGCAATGTTTAGCCATACGGCTTAAAACTAAAGTGATGTTAGTAATGTGTTGATTATTATTAGTACTCAAGATAATCAGGCTTGCTAGATGATTAAATGTAAATACATAGTAAAAAAAATTGGTTCAGGTTAATAAACAATTTCAAATAGGAAAGTGCCCCATGATGATAAAGTGAATTCAAGGAGTGTTAATTGTACAAGTAGAAGTTAAGAAGCGTGGGGAAAGCACAAGTTCCCTCTTGTCTGCTGAAAGCGAGTGAAAAGCTGCTGCTTTTTAACGTGCTCTTGATTTGCTAATGATTTCTTTGTGGTCTGTGTCACGCTTGTGCCTGGGAACAGTCAGTATGAGCCGCGGACCTGGTGTACCCAAGTGCTGTACAAACAGATCTTGGTGGGCTCTCAGAAGTGTGGATGGGAACTAAGGAGGGGAGGCATCATCCAGCAGGGAACAGGAGGTGGTTTGTGGGTCAGGGCCTGTGTGCATGGACAGCAGGGACCTTGCTTCACCAGCAGCTCAACCATAACTGCAACCATTTTTTTTATTTTTTTTTTTTCAGTTCTGCAAGCCTTGAAGCAAAGTTTTGGGATGGGGTTGCAAGGAGGACTATGTAGTGACTTTTGGGAGATGTATAGGAAACTCCCCTTTAAGGTAGGGACTCTATTGGAGAAAGCATGGAAGTGCATGCTTAAAAAGGGAATGGTCGTGGTGGTAAGAGCTGGTATCGCTTATTTGTAACGATGCAGAGCTTGCCAGTCAGTAGCCTAAAAGAGGTGGTAGATAAATAACCTTGGTGTAGGAAACAAAGGGCCTGGAAAGCAAAGACAAATAGTTAGCATTTGATGGGATAGAGAGGTACCTAATAGAGTACCTGTTCTTATCCTGTTGTCTGGAGGCTAAATCAGTCTCTAGAGTAACTAGGACAGCTAAGGGATCATCAGTGTTGTACCATTTTTTGGGGGGGGGTTTCATGGGGTTCCTCTGAAGTTTGGAGTCGCTGTAGCTCTGTGGCGGCATTCTGGGCTCAGCCAGCACATCCTGCTGGATGGTGCTGGGAATGGCGGGGCACAGCTACCTGTCCTAGCCCATCCAGGGGCTCCCTGGGCCATGGGGACCCTCCTGCCCCGGTGCAGCAGGCTGGCCGTGTCTGTGGGCATGGGGTAAGGGGGGAAAAAGGTGGAGGAAGAGCCTGGCCCCTAGGCTTCTGCCTGCCTGAGTTTAACCTCAATATGTAAATCTGGTTGTTACCTCCAAATGAATAGGTTTGATGGCACGTAAAAAAGGTGAAATTCTGGCTGTAAATCTTTAGGTTCTTACTTTATAGTGCTGTTTAATGCATAAAATCACTTATTTAAACAGGGGGGTTTTTTGCGCTTTGAATTTTCATAGTGTGAGAGTCAGATCAGGGTTGACTAGGCAATTTCTTCACTTGGTTACACTAATGTAAATACCAATTAAATGAATGTACAAATTTGTTTTCATACAGCTGCGAGCAGAATTTGACCCAGCGAATCATCAGTTGACTCCACATTGGCACACCCTTATGTTTTGTCTGTGAATTAGGAAAAGAAGTATAAATCAAATCAACTTTTTATCCGTCAAAAAGAGGCCTGGGATTGTGTTGTCTGAAGCCTTGTGAGTAGGAGTTGCTTTTCTGTGTGAGTTTTCTCAGACTGTTTCTCAGGATGGAGAGTCCACAGAGCTTATAAACAAGGAAGGCCACGTTGGGGGATGGCAGATGTCCTCTTCTGGGTCTGATAAAGATGCCAGCTTTGGCCAGCTGACCACAGTGGCCAACATGCTGGAGTCTGCAGCTCATGCTGTCAGAGAGTATAAATGATCCTGTGAACTTTCCTCATCCACTTCACTGTGAAGTCTGCAGTAAGCTTCACCTACGTGGCCCAAGAAAAACCAATGGTCATACGATCTTTTCTGCAGGCTATACTTCAGAAGGTGAAGTGGAAACCTGCAGCAGAAGGGTAATGGCAAGCACGTGGTGATACAAACACAGTTGTCATTTGCACTGTTCATATGTTTCTCTGCTGCTAAACTACCTACTTCATGTACTGTTACATCCCCTCACTGTGTCTCCTTAATGCTTTAGTGGCTGGGTCTCATCCATCCCTGACTCTTGCCTTCCCACTGTCTGAAGCTGTGTGTGGTGTGGATGGTTTTTTCTTTTTTTTTCCTCTCCTCCCTTCATATCACTAGATTTTGCTTCAGATCATTTTGACCTAATTCTCTCCTTTGACTCCTCAAGACGAAGTTTTGCAGTGCCTGTGGGTTATAATCCTATCTCTGTTATGGCTGGTGAAGTCTCTTGATAGCCACAAGAAAAGGCTAAATTTAACTCAACTCTGAGGAACCATACTTGCACGATACCGCAGTGTGCTGTCACTCCTTCCAATATCTCGGGAGCCCTTCCCTATAGGGTAGCATCCCTGTTTCGCCATAATTCACTGGGATCCATGGCTGCCAGCACGTAAACAGCAGAAATGTGGGTTTTCTAGTCTCAACAGTAATGTTATGCAGCTCTGTCATCTCTGTAACTTAGCAGGTGCTCTGGTCCCTTCTGTATCATATAGATATGCTTCTTGCTCCATGTATCATCCTTTAGAGGTGACAGCGCTATCTTCCGAGATAATGTGAATGCATTCATGGGATGGTTCAGGATCAGATGTTTGTTTGTTGCAGTTTTTTATGTAAGTGAAGAGTGACTTGCAGCTGAATAAGGAGAAGGAGGTGCATCCTGGTGTGAAGGCAGATGACCCAGATTGCTTGGGCATGTTGCGTGGCTTTGCCAGGTGCTTCGGTGTGGTCATCTTTGTCATCTAAATTCTTCCTTTTTGTCAGATGAGGGTAATACCTCTTCCTTCACACAGCCCGTTTCAGGATTTTTATGTTCTTTTTTTTTAGTGACTACCACAATGCCGCCCTGGCCTCTGCTTGGATATTCCAGGTGCTGCTGCAATAAAATAACGTGGCTTTCATACATCATGTCAGAAGTCCCACCAGCTTCTCTATGTCCAGGGGCTTCACTGAGGGCTACGGGGAGGGCTGGGGGGGACAGGGGCACCAGGCAGGCACCTGTGAGCCCTGGAGGGGTACCACGTGGGGTAACCCCCCTCTGCGGAAGGATCTCATGTTTGTAATATCATCCAAACACAATCATGATATATAATCCACATGTACACATGTGCACTTAGCTCCAAGGGATCTTCAAGTTCTACTTGTTTCAGTAAAAATCAAGAGAAACAATAATGAAATGTTTAATTCAGTGCAGAATCAAGGCCATTGCCAGGTTCAAGATATTGTCATATTCAAGATAACTCCATATACCGACAATGTTACTGAAAAGAACCCTGTCCATTGCCTCTGTTACTGCCAAAAAGATCTACCTTACACTGTGTTTAATGCAAGAGAACAACGTTTATAACATGAGAGTTTCCTACTTACAATGTAATAGTATTCTTGGTCAGCATCTCTTGATGTTTTACAACCAAATTTTAAGTCCATTTAAATGATTTACTACACCACAGCCTGGATAATAAGCACAGGCAAACAGGTTCTCTGGGAAGATTTAAACTGGGAGGACAGTTGCTATAAAGTCTAACAGAAATTCATTGCACTTCACAGATGGAACAGATAAAAAAAAAAAGTCCGTAACTACAGACAGCAGAGAAAGAAAATCCTAAATTAACAAGATGCAATGAAATTCTGTTGCAGGGTTCCATACAAACAACTTGGGGGGAAAAAAAAAATTAATTGATTCTCTGAAAGAATAGACGAAAACTGGGCTTGGTGATCAGCTTTTTAAAAAAGCTTCCCAGACTACGTTTCCCTAGGGGGCCAGCGTGGTTACCTTTGGGTAGGTGATGGATGGGGACTGACTGTAATGAGGCTTTTTGTTGCCAAAAACTGACACAGGTTTGTAGATTGAGGAGCATGTGTTCTGATAGTCCCAAGCAGTTAAAAATCACATGAAGCTTTCCCGCAAATCACCCCACTGTGAAAGGAGTAAGTGTCAGGATTTTTTTTCCATTTGTTTCCTATTCTTTAGCATTTAGGGTTTGCTTTTTTTGTTACTCTTCCAGCTCCTCCCTGTGACCATGAGGACTACAGGCTTGCTTTGTAAATGGCAAGTTGAAAAACACATTGGCTATTGAACGATTTGCCATTTAGTCAATCAAGATGACAACACAAAATTGAAAGGGAACAACAACAAAAGTTGCTGGCAACAAGCATGGATGAGGAAATTTAGAGCAAGTGGTAGCTTTCAGATCTCTGATATGCCAACAAAGTACAGAAAAGTGGGGCAGAGCCAGCAGAGAGGCTCGGAGCTGGAGGGAAGGAGCATCTGTGAAATGGCTGTCAAACCCACAAGTTTTCAAAAGAAATTTTTGGAAGTCTGGAGACAGTTACAGTCAGTAAAGCCTTGCCAGGGCAATGCTGGCTCAAGATCTTAGTGGTACTCCTTAATTAGGAGTCCCTTTGCTTAATGAGGAGCGCTTCTTACAGGCTGGCTAAACTGAAGCAGTGAACTTACTCTTGGTACAGGTTTATTGTGGTAGCCAGGAGTAACTCACCGGAGACAATGAAGCTGGTGTCTCAAATCAGTGCTGTATCTGACTCAGAGCCGTTGGCTTCATCCTCTGGTTTTGTTGCAAGCCAGACTTTGAGGGACAGGGAAATGGAACAGCATGTTTAACATAATAAGGTTAAAAAAAAAATAAATCTTTTTGTCTTTAATCCCAAAGAATTTGTGGTTTTACTATTTTGCCTATTAAGCATTGAGCTGCCCCAATAGTGTTCCTACAGGGAATTGCAATAGCCTGCCTGGATGTATTATGTTTAAAGGAGAAAATTTGCTTCACAGGCAGAATTTAACAGTTACATTCCAGCTTTGATTTGGGAATACAGGAACTGAAGTGCCACCTGCTATCAGTCTTCCCTCATCCCTTATACAAGCCCCCATCGAGTCCTTCCTTTGTAAAGGCCGGGCTCTAACTTAGGGAACCGCTTACACAGGGAGGAAACAAGGGGCTGAAATCTTTTCTTGCTTCTGTGACCCCATCACTTGCCTAAAAAAAAGAAAAATGGTTTGGTGTCTTTCTCTCTCAACCTACTCCTTGCAATACCCAGACAATAGATGGGCATGTTTTGCTGAATTCTGGACAGATTTTACCTACTGTGAAAATGTATATAATGCTCAAAGAGATGACATAAACAGCTATGCTGACAACTGTGCTAAATGGTGCCTCAATTCTGACTGTCAGCTGGTTAGGTATTGACTTTGTGAAAATAAACAGAAGGCTCTTTTCCAAAGCCTGCCTGTCAGTCGCCTCTAGAGCTCAGTTCCTTCTGCTGCTGGGGTTGTTACATGGGCATCCATTGCATGTGCCCCGTAGGAATTCAGACTGGATATTCCCATCGCATTTGTTGTCCTTATTTATATGAAGGCATATAACTGACTGTGTTAGGAGTGAGTTGTTCTACTTCAATGCCACGAGCGGGGCTTGCCCTCATCTGTCTGTGCACCAGAACAGATCAGAGGTGGCCTTTACGTTAGCTGGAAGCATACCTGTGCTCAGAAAACAAGCAAAAAATAGCATGGCAACCACATGGAAGCAGAAATGTTAGTAGCTATAGTTTTACTGCCTGGTTCGCTTTTGGCTATTTGGTGCATCTGCAGCTTTCTTGCAAGCCAAGTGTACTGTCATCAAAATGGGGGCAAGAGTGGGCTACTTTAAAACTTGGCTCCTTATACCCGAGTCATAAAAGGCCTCCCAAGAACTGTGGCTGTAGTTCACAGTAAAGTCATTTCATGTTGCCAAAGGTAAAGAGATCTTTGACGTGACTGACAGTTTGTGTCTGTGCTTGTATATGTGCAAAAAGAGGCCTTAAGGACAGAACAGGCAACAATAGCTAGTAATTAAAAGTCGCAGTCTGTAGGAAGTTTGTAGTTTTCAGTTAAAATCAATTGGATTTTCATTTCGGATGTGTATTATTCATGATGAATTAGATAGATTTACGCCCTCACTAAAGATCCCTATACCAATCGTGAAGCCCCTGCCAACACCCACTACCTGAAAACCCATGGCACGTCAAAACAGCACATCATTTTGGAGTCTGCAGTAGGCACGTGCAGTTGCTTGGCTGTGCTTGCTTCCAAGGGACTGCGCTTCAGGGACAGATGAGAAAGTTCTGGTTTTACTGCTGCAGGCAAATATGATTTGCAAAGGGCACAAAAATTAACTTGGAAA
>NW_009258621.1:2938441-2940725 GCF_000687185.1 Egretta garzetta
CTGAATGGGGGACTGTAAAATTTCATGCTCGTGTTTGTATGCTTTGTGGATGTGGAGGTTTTAGTTGCTAAAATTTAAGAAAGATCAGACAGTAGTTGAAAGCTGATGTGGTTGGATCTTGTTTCTACAGAGTTTTTGTATTTTCTTAATGAAGTAAAAGTTACGTCATGATCCCATGATTGTTCATTTTTGGTAGTTCAGATCTTTGGCTTTGTTGAGGCTAGGTGGCTTTCAGTGAGGGAAGGTAGCTAATGACCGTTTTAGTTGCTAAAATTTAAGAAAGATCAGACAGTAGTTGAAAGCTGATGTGGTTGGATCTTGTTTCTACAGAGTTTTTGTATTTTCTTAATGAAGTAAAAGTTACGTCATGATCCCATGATTGTTCATTTTTGGTAGTTCAGATCTTTGGCTTTGTTGAGGCTAGGTGGCTTTCAGTGAGGGAAGGTAGCTAATGACCGTGGTGACTGGTCGGATAGGACTGTAAATTGTTGATAAAAATATTCCTCGCCTGGCGGGCGGTGGGGGTGCTTGCCTGTGCTGGCTTCACAGTGCCCCCAGCTCCTGCCCACGGACCGCAGCCGGTAGCTCTCCTCCCCCTCCGCTTGGTAGGATGGAGGCTGGCAGGGCTATCTTCTTCCTTGACGGTGCTTTTGGTCAAGACATGGAAAGCGTCTGTTTCCAATCTCCTTTCTGCCTTATGTTCACCATCTCCTTCTCATTCACTACCCCTTTCTTCCAGGTTAGCATATATGGAGCTGCACTTTTCCAAAATGGTCTCACATGTACAGGACTTAACATATTTTGTCCTTTTTGGGCAGCTGAAGCATGCAGGGGTGAGGTTTACTTACCACTTCCTGTACAGAAAACATGTGGATTTCACTGCTGCAGGAATTGCCTGAAGTTAGATTTGAGAAAAAGAGTAAATCTTGAATATCCGATGCCTGTAACATGATGTTCATTGCCACGTGCTGGAATTGGACTGGGACAGTAAGAGTCTATATTTCAACCCGTAAAGTGATGTGCTTTGGCAGCAAAGCTAGGTGAGTGGAATACACGGTTGCTGTATTACATCAGGCTTATGCTTATTTTCACGCTGGTGTCCCTTTGAGGATATCCAGGGCACAGTGCCTGCTCAGTAACAAAGGGAGTAGCAGGAGAACCTGGTCCCTTACAAGTGGTACTTGCTTTCCTTTGAGCATTTTACCATTTCTGCTGCTAAGGGCAGGGTAGTGGATGAAAGACTTCAGCAAACCCTATTCCTCATTGATGTCTTTTCTAAGTAATCATAGCATTTCAGTTTGATTTACTGTACTTTTTTTTTTTTTTTCTGAAAAGATTATAAACTAGAGAGCATATTGACTGGAAGAAAATAGCTGCTAATCTTCTGAAACTAATGTTTAATCAGTGATGGAAAGAAAGTAAGTAACTAAAAAGCTTCATCTAGCTAATTAAATAAAGCTGGTTATTCTGCTGGAAACAGTTAATGAACCTTAAGTAATATAATTATTTTCAGAATATTAAAGCAGGAAAAAAGTGATTACTTATTTAAGACTAAATAATTACAATGTATTCTTCACTATAAAAGGTTATAGATGCCAAAGACTAAATAACCACTGTGCTTCTGATTCTCCATAAAAGGGTATTTTGCATGAGTTATTACATTTGATATCTAGCTTGTACTGAATTTTCTTCTTCAAGATAATCTCCAATGATCTCTCAGGGAATTTGCCTCCCTCAGTGCCTCTTATTATTCTCATTTTTAGGGACTTGCAGTATTTGATTGCCCTTAAAATCAGCCGTGATTGTATTAGCTGTGCAGAAGGGCTGAAGCGCAGTGATTCTGATCACGGCAGTAACAACCCTGAGCTGAGCCCTGTGCTTTGCTCCCTTGCTGAAATGCTGCTGGGGCAAAGGAGTTTGGCCTCATGGGCAGAAATCCGTCCTCTTGGCTGGAGTTCAGCTTGTCTCTGAAATGTTTCCCACCCCTTGTATTTCAAAGGGGGAATTCCTCTAAGAATGGCAGGCTGTAGCCTAATTACCTCTGCAGGTTCTGGGAGCTTCCATTTTGGGAGCGGGCTTGGCTTAATGCTGGGCATTTTGGAAAATCTTATCCAATTCTGTCCTAATCATCACTGTAATTTTTTCCCTCTTAGCATCTGAAAGCAGGCGCATGAGGTGGTTAAAAAAACCCAAAACACCAAACCCCTCCGAGCTGGGAGGGAAGCTCACGCTGCTGCTATCCCGGCCAGCCCCAGATAAATGACCTTTATTTAGGAGGCACATC
>NW_009258621.1:2940881-2951283 GCF_000687185.1 Egretta garzetta
AGCCTGCCCTGGGAGGCATCTCCAAAGGAAGGCGTTGGCGTGCCTGCTCTCGCTCCCCTGCCAGCACTGCTGTCGTTGTACCCCATGTGCCCTCCTCGCCAATTTCGGAGCCACCCCTGCTCCCTGCCCGGGGGCAGGTGGAGCTCGGTCTCTGCACCACCCTAGTGAGGTGGTTTGCTGCCTTGTAAAGGCTCTTCGGTGAGGTGAGAAGGCTCCCTGCTCCTACAGCTCCCCACTGCCCATCTCTGTAGGGGTCAGGCTCAGTTTGTTGGGGGAAAAAATCCAAAAAGCTGTGTCTGTTGGGAGGGGAAGGGACTGGATTTCCACCTGCATCCCTAAGCCTGACAAGCCTTCCCATCCAAGGACATCAGATGAGAACTGCAAAGAGCAAAACACATCCTCTTGTTTTCTCTCCTTTTCCCTTATCTGAGTTATATTCAGCTCCCCATACCACACACGCTCTCACCAAAGTCTTTTAACTTTGCCAAAAGCAGCCACCCTAAATGTGGATCCGACGCGTATGATCATTGAAATAAACACCTCAGCCGTTTAAAATTGTCTTACACTTGAGAGAGACATGCTGAGGACACAGAGAAACAATAGATTTAATTAGGCTTTTAAAATGTGACATATCTATTATATGTTCCATTACTGCTTCAGAAAAGTCTCTGTTTCTGTATAATAAATCTTGCTCTAGTACTACCGTTTAATTAAATGGGTGTCAGCGCTGGGAACAATTAAAATAAGTTTATGCACTTTCAGGGAAACCCTATAGCAAGATGTGCAAATAGCATACAATAAAAAGAAAAATTAAACCCTTAGTGGGTTTGAGCTGCTGCATATAAGAAATTTGATAAAAAGCGTTTCAAGAAAGTAGGCAGTTTTACAGCGGAGCAGGTAGTCTGTTCTGCCTCAGGGTACCAGCCCACGTCCCCTGGATTTTTGCCACCAGGAAAGACCCCAGATGGATGTATGCATTAATACTAATAAGTGCAATTCATCCCTGAGAAAAAAAAACAGCCGCCTTTAAAACCCCAAACAGGAGTGAATCTCGGCTAGCAGAAAGTATGCATAAATAGGGGAAAAAAATCTCCCTCTATTCTGAATAGTCTCCGAGCAGCCTCCATCAAGAGCCTCTCTGCTTGCGGGATTTAGTGTCTGATCGCTGAAGTCCAATTTGATTTTTAGGATATAGTTCGTATAGTAACATATGTAAGCAAACAGTGACGCTTTCTTAACTAGAACACGATATATACATCTTATTGCGTATTAAACCCCATTTCAACATTGAATTCAACGCGGAGTTTTTACTGTTTCTCCCGCTCTGCCTCAGTATAAATAAGCAGCCTTGAAATGAACATCAAAACTAAATGGCATTGAATATAATGAAACAACATTGAGTCTAATGAAGCAGAATTGCTATGTAAACAGGGATGCTTTTATCTCGTTGGAATTTTTATGTCCTTGCATGTGTCTCAGCTACATTTTTGTAACCTGATTCTTAGGAAATGTCTGATATCTCTTTGTGGTTGTTAAGAGAGAGCAAGACAGTGCCGTAACATGTGCTATGGGGTGGTGTGAAAGTAATGTCGAGTTTTGCTGGTTTAGTAAGCGAAATGTTTGTCGTCCTCATCTTATTACAGGGGGTTGGCTGTAAAACGTGGTGACCTTGAAATTCCAGTAGGTGTCCTAAGAAGAGGAGGTTGCTCACAGCCAAGGGTCGGGTGAAAGTGTCGCTGGGAAGCTCCCTGCTGGTGAGCATGCGAGCCCTTTCATTAGGTCTTTTAACGTCTTTGGCCAGATACTGGCAGCAATAACACAAGCAATAACAGCAGACCTCATAAAACTTTCTCGGGGCTGAGAACCGTGCCAAAAGAAGAGTTTCCACTTTCCTGCTGTAACATAATCTGTACCGAGCTGACCTTCCTCTGCCGGGGAAGGATGAAACACCCAGCCGCTGCCCAGGCATCTGCTCTTCGTCACCTCAGGCTGGTGCAGGTGCTCTGAGAAAGTTCAGCACAAAGTAAAATAACTGGTGAAGACCTACCTCAAATGTACTTTTTATTATCACCTTCTTTTGACTCTATACTTGTAAGTCAAACGCTTAAATATATTTGGCTTGCACCTGAACATCATCTTCCACTTCCTCACCGATACATGTTTTTTGCCCTTTTGGACAACAGCTCAAAATTCAGCCTTTCAAGTTAATTTGCTCTAGCTCCTCATATAGGAATGGGGTGGAGCAGAAGCACACGAATGAATGCTGCTGTTCGGCAGCATTGGACGTAGAGGTATTTCTGATAGTGCGCTGATAGGCCCTTTCAAATTCTCTACAGCCCACTTGAACTTAAAAAAAGGTAAATTAATGATTTTTTTTTTTTTTGTCTGAAACATAACTGTGATACCTATTGCCTTAAACTGTCCCATTCTCCTAATAGCTTTTTCATTTAAAATACCTTCAGCGCTGCCAAATCTTGCAGTTGTGGTGCTGTTCTTAAACCTCTTTCTTCTGGAAGTAATTTTTTTCTTTCCCCCAAGAATTTCTATTTCACTAAAAATTCTTTCTAGACCCCCTGAGCCGTTGCTTCTCTCAGTGTGCTGCCTTCTAATGGGGACAGAGCACGGCATAGCTGTGGCATGAGATTTCCTGTATCTATATGTTTATTAAGGCTGAGGACACGGACTTGGGTCTTAAAATGCATTCCTCAGCAGTCAGGTATCGCATCAGCTCCGTGTAAGAAATGTGCATTGATGAGCTGGGCTTTCTATTCCTCTCCCATGGGTTGTTGAGTCTGTAATCAGCAATTTAAAGGAAAGGCTAGCTGGCCTAACTTCCAAATACTGAAAAACCTCAGACTAATGTAGCACGTAACTGAAATCACATAAAGTTTGGGTATGAGGAATGAAGCTTCTGACACCTCATTTTCATTACAGAGATGGTAACAAGAAGGGAAAATGTCACAAGAATAATTCACTTATGTTCAGTCTCTTCTACTATAATTATCTAGTCCTTCTCGCTTTGGGCTCCCCTTTTCCTAAATAACTTTTGGGACAAGGTGGGTTTTACTTTTAATGGTCTAATAAATACAAGTAATAGCTTGTGAGTTGTTTAATATTTTGAACTGAAAGGTCAAGGGTAGGGAGATTAAAAAGTCATTGGGGGAAATGCTCTCAGTAAAAGCCATCTCTTGCTGGAAGTAACATAGTTTCTTAAGTAAGCATAAAATCAGTTTAAGAAGGCTCTCAGCCCAAATTAAAGCAGAAAGGAGAATAATGTTAGTGCACAGATACCACCAGCTATAGAAGTGTAAGCGAAATGAAAAACCAGTCAGGGAAATCATTCCCATAGGTTCTCTGCAGCATTGATTATGATTTTTTTCTTTTTTTTTTTTTTTTTTTATAAACACATATGGAAAATCTGTCTGCAAGTCAGTGGGACTGAAGTAATGACTGAAGCACTCTTGAGCCTACTCTTTCCAATTTGGCTTTTGCTAATTAAACTGGAGCTTTTCATGACTTTCCAGGTAAATGGTTGCCTATGCAGTAAGTAAATGGCACCCCTCTTTGGTGTATGGACCCTGAGACAGGGAATTTGGCTTGGATAACCCTACGCTGAGCAAACACCCCACTACAGCAAAGTGTGTCAAGCCCTCTGTGAGGGCAACACGGTAGTGTGTTTAAAGGTATATAGATGCGTGTGATGATTTGTGTGTGTGCTGAAGGTCTGTCAGCAAGCATCCCTGTCTTCTCATCTGCGTGCCAAGAATCTTCTTCCCACAGCGTGTGTTACAGCATACCAAAATGGGCTGAAGTTTGCGTGGCCAACCAAAAAGGTGTGCTGCTGAGATCATCCGTCCCAACTTTAGAAGAGAACGTGTGATGAGATTTACTTCTCCCCTCCTTTCACCCATGGGGATGTCTGTGCACAGGCTGTATTTTCTGTTTGCACTCTGACCCTGGAACGCTTCTCTCCCCCCTCCTCAATGCCTGCACCATGTGCAAGAAAATTAGAGTTATCCCCAGCTCCTCTCTGACTGGAGGTCTCTTTGCAAAGCCCCAGGTGAGACTGAATCGTGGAGTATTTTATGAAAAGCTGCCAAACAACTCTTAAATTCCAGCATCTTCCCACATCCCATCTCCTTTCCCAGGTCTGAAGACCCCCTTCTCTTCCCTTTTGCATGGGAGGGAGATGGAGGAGAAGTTCAAGGGCACCTATTCCCCTGATCTGAAGGTGCTCAGTTATGAAGCCTTGCCCCTCTTCTCTCCTTGGCAGTGCTGCAGTAATGGCGGGGGAGAAATCGCTCAAGGCTGCTTGCAGGAGCAGCTGAAGCCATGTTATTTTTGCACTGCGAGGGCTGGAGACTTGAGGCAGGTGGGTCCTTTCCTTCTCTCAGGGACAGTCTGGAGGGTTTGCACGTTTCCCTGAGGTCCTGGACAAGTGCCCTGCTTGCTTTCCTCTGAAATAGGCTCTTTCCATCACAGAAAATGGGAACGCGTGTGCAAAGATCTTGAAATATGCTGTTTATTTTTGCACATTTGTTCTGAACAACAATATGGTAGCCGTTCCCCTAAAATGTCTTCTCTTTTTTTTTTTAAAGCAAACGGGCCGAGCAGACCTATGATGGAGGTTTTTAGCTGTGTATTTGGTAAGCAGAAGCTTATTATCATTTTTGGTGAAAGGATGCGAGTGTGAGGAGTGCAGTCTGGAACGTAATTAACAGTTTATTGTGCATTTGAGGGTATCTACGTTTTTACAAGATAAACTTCTTGTAGCTCAGGTGCACCTGGAAGCACAACCGGGCTGTAGAGGGCTCAGCTGTCTTCACCACTGCCTCAGGCCATGGATGGCTGAAGGGCACCGATAGCTTCGAGCTAAGGCGTGATGAATATCAAGTGTGGTATTTTCTCTCAGTATTAAAGGTGGAAATGTATTGTACCTCTAATTATCGTTGTCCGACTTAAAATGTTACCGCAACAGTGCTAGGTCGTTCTGACCTTCTATGGTGGAAAAAGAAAAACGCTATTTAGTACTTCTTTTATAGTTTCTTAACAGCATCTTTTTTTTTTTTCCTGGGATGTTCTGAGCAGTTAAACCAGCCCTCCCACAGAGTAGGATCATGCTCTTCTTATTTAGTTGCAGAAAACATTTACCATATACTATGGCAAATCACACAATCAATCTTCATGTTAATCGTTCTCTGCTGGAAGCTATTTACTACAAAAACTTCTGAAATTTTCTTACTAGCTGGAGAGCAGAGAATCACAGCCAAAAGAGTGATTCACGTTTTAAAAAAATAAAATGAAAATCGAATACTTTGAAAAAGGTTGGAGTATTTCAGATTAGATGGGTAGAGGCTGAACAAAGAGACTCTCAGAAGTTGTCTTCTTCAGTGGGGCTTTTCCTTTAATCTCCCCAGATCTAATTCTACCTGAAATCATTTGCCTCAGCCTTTATTTGCTCCTGTGCTACCATTTAAATTACGGACCTCTGATGATTTACGGTCATCAAGCGCCTGTTGCAGCAGTTTCATTAGCGTTAGCTCTGCTTTGCACCAGCACCCGTGGTTGTGCCTAGGGTGTGCAGCTCCCTTTGTGCCGAGAGCAGAAGCCTCCAAAGAAGGTTTCGATATCATGCTGCCCATATGCACTGCGGTAAATTTTGCCCCTCTTGCATTGCACAGTTAAGGAGCTACCAGCTGGTTACGTGATTTAGAAATTCTAATGTTCTGCTGAGTCCTAGAAACCTGCTATTTCAGGTTGTATTTTGTACAAAATACACTATTTTCTTCTATATCGCTAAATTCAGCTCTAACAAGCAAATGCTTAGATTCCTACCTCTGATTGCAGCATATACTATCCTTCTAGAATATTCCTCCTCCTGATGAAAGAGGAGAGCTTTGATTTAGCTACAAAATGTCTGGTGCCCGTCTCTGATGTTCTGCTGCTTCCCCAGAACATTGCAGTCTGCACATGGGGAAAAATGATAAACCCAAAAATCTTTGCTGGGATCTAGCATGGTTAAATGTGCTACAGATTTGCAGAGCCAATTAATGCCAAAAAGAAAAATCACCACCACCTGCAACTTACCCATGTGCTTACACGCTACGGCATGACAGCAAAGGGACTGATGGAGTGGGATACACCAGCCCTTAACTTGCAGAAAGCCTGCTGTGTATGCAAAAGGTCTCGGGGCCCAAGGGGGGGTTTTGTGCTCCTTCTGCAGCACCGAGTAGGAACTCCTCTGGATGAGCGAGAGCCCCGGACCTCTGGTTGCATTTTGCGGCTGTTCTGGCTATGCTTATGCAGCAGTCGCAAGAAAGTGCATAGAGAGTCATGCCAGTTTGGCTATGAGGGAGTTTGAAGAAAGTAGCAGTGATTAAAAAAAGGAAAAAAAAAAAAAAGAAAGAAATAGAAGGCATATGAATCTATCGGATGCCTGGAGTTTGTGGTAGGTCTCTTCAGAAAGGAAATGGGCAGGTACAACACAATGGAGCAGGGATTGGGTTGTTCTGGGAAGGAAACATAGAGATTTGCTTTTAAATATATATCTGGTATAGAGCTGCAGCATGCCTCACCCTCTGTTGCACGGTATATTTGATTTGCTTTCCAAAATCAAACAGCTTAAGGTTTGAGTCACCCTCCATTAAGTTGAACAAAATGAAAATGCCAACACTTTTGGAACATGTTGGCGTGGGCCCTAAATTGGAAAACAAACATAGCATTGAGCTGCCCTTCTCAGTGCGAGTGGAGAGAAAGAAACTATTTAGTAAAGTGGGGAATTTGGAGGACTGGGTCTTTTGCATCGCGTTCTGTGTTGGGGAAAAGCACCGGACAACAGAGAACTTCAGTCTCTGTTGAGTGAGAGCTGCTTCTTGACTCATTTCTGGTGTTACCGTTATCACTTGTTTCTTACTTATCTTGCTCGGTACTCAAAAGCTGATTCACAGGAGGAGGTCTGATAACTTAAAGCAGAATTATCTGGGACATCAGCAAGTGCAATGCGGCCCCCGTTGAGGGGACGTGGGTTTCAGCCTCTCTTGCTGTCCGACTGCAGCCAGCCTGGTGGGAGATGGAAGGAAGGTGGGAGAGCGTTTGTTGTAAAGTACTACAGCGTGCAGCCAGGAGTGGGGGGCTGTTCCTCTGTTCCTGCAGGTGCTACGCCTGCTGTCTCACCCTTACCCGTTATTGCGTTCCCTCCTCCTCACCACCTCTGCAGATCGCGGCAGGAGAGCACACAGGCGGTAGGAGGTCTGGCCATCAAAATGCATCTGGGAGTCTAAGGCTACAGGAAAATTATATTAAACTGTGAATCTGAAGGCATCTGCTCAGAAAAGCTCCAGAGGCTATGTGTGAGCCCAGAGCTATGTGGGGAAAGAGGGGGGTGTTGGCAGGAGCATGCAGTGCTGGGGTTTGCAAATGGGGTGAGGTACTGTAGCGCAAAACATGCTCGCTACTGTTTCAGCAGGGTTGTGATTTCCAGCTTAATGGATTTAAGACTTTGAAAGCAGCTATCAATTATTTCCTGTGCAAAAACCAGTGCAGGCGGTGCCTGAGCTGTAATGTGGTCGCATGCAGCACACCTTCCTGATTGCACCCCACCGTGACCAGAGCACCTCATAGGTAGGACATGACCATGTATGCTTTGACTGGTGGTATGAGGCAGGAGCTCCTACAGCTCTTGGGGGATGCTAATTGGGTGAATCAGCCCACCCTGGGCTCAGACAGGCCCCTTCTCAGGTGAGGTGGGCAAGCAGCCCATACGTTGTTTCTTCTGGCCACAAGAAGTGGAGGAGCTATGACTATGCAGGAGAAGCAAAATGTGAGAGCAAATGGGCCTTATTTGCTCTGTATTGCAACCCAATGGGAAGGTTGCTCTCTTCTGATACAAGCCACCCAGGATGCCACACCATACAGACCCCTCAACTGCACTGCCATAAGAGCAAGGTCCCGCTATACTCCTAGGCAGGTGGAGGCTGGCCTGCAGGAAGGTGGTGTGGGGGCTGTCACTGCGTGGTGTTTCCCAAAAGTTACAGCACGCTGGCTGTGGCGGCTCCTTTGAATGTCTTCCATCACTTGTGTTTTCCCCCACTTCCCTCACCAAAGAAGACGGTGGCGTGGGGATGTGCATGGTACCTGGTCCCCACGGTGACATATTGCCCCCCCGCCTTTGGTGACAAAGACATAGAGGTAAATAGGGAAATTATCCATTTAAACAAAATACTGGATCCTGTCTTTATTTCTGCAATGTAAAGAGGAACAGCGATGGAAAGTCACTGTGGCCTGATGGAGTCATGGACCCAAGAGTAGATCTCTGCTCTGATTAATGATTTCTATCACTAAAAAAAAAAGGGCATTTTAATGTTTTAAATACCTGTTTCATAATGATCAGAGTTTTCAGGTTGTGCAATAGAGCTGATTAATTGCACCTCAGGTGTGCCGGAGGCTCGCGTTTATTACACACAGCACACACCCATTAATAGGCAGCGCAACATGGTCTGTCATGCCGTGTTGCTTAATCATGTTGTCTCCCCCCACCCAGGGCTTATGTGTATTGTGCAAAGCCATAAATACTGCAAGAGCCCCATTTCCACTGAAATCAATAGGAGTTTTGCCATTGTACTGGGATGAGAGCAGGACTTTGCTGTAAAAGTAAAATAAGGCAGGTGCAGCTAACAGGGACTTTCAAGTGGGAAGAGGGGCAGCAAAGGACATGTGAATTATGAAAGATCAAACTCAGAGGGGATCTGAAAAGATTACAGAATAAACTGGAAAATGTTAAAGGAGGCATAAGAGTAGCAAAGATAGAAGGTGAAATGAAAATTGGACAAGAGGAAAAAATAAATAAGAGAGACTTCAAGTGGATAAAGAATAAGAAGTGAATGAGGCAATGGGGATTCTGCAAAATGGAAAGGGTAATTTTGTAACAGAAGCGGCAGATATTGTTGAATAAATAAATGAATTATGTGTCTGTTTTCACAGAGGAGAAGGGGAGAAATTCAATATATCAGAAACAGGAACGTTTCTGGGGCAGGGCGAGGGACATCCATGTGGAGCAAGGAGGGGAGAACAGGAGTAAGCCCACCACGGAGGCACAAGCGCTGGACACCGTGGCTCCCTTTCTGGTTCTCCTGGGGTTTTGCTCTGTGATGTGTAACGGGTCTGTTTGTCTCTCTGTGCTGTAGCCAGGGGGGTGGTGGTCTCCTGGGACAAGGTTTAGTCCTTTTTGCCCAGCAGTTTGGTGGGAGGCAGGACCTGCTTGAGCACCGGTTCTGCTTCTGCAGGACTACAGTTGCTGTTCACTAAGAAACTGCTAGGTAACCACCATTCCTGCACTGCAAGAATAATGGGAAGGGCAGGAAACCTAGAAAAAAAAAAAAAATGGCAGGCAAAAAAAAAAAAAAAAGGGCCAGCCATAGCCATACCTTTTGCTTTTATCCTGTAGAATAATTTGCCACAAGAGATATTTAACAGTGTTTGAGTCAGTCCAGCCCTAGAGGTCTATCAGCTGTCCATCACAGGAATCTGTTTGGTTGTATAATAGCAAAAGAAAGGTCTGCTGAGAATTGCTCTAATGGGCTAAATTAGCACCTGGTCAGTTTATAAACACAGTGGCTGGCAGGATTCAGAAATATATTGGTCATTTGGCTTTCTCTTATGAATACACGTTAAGTGCAGCAGAATAGAGAAGGATGAATCAGATCTGAATGGGTAAAACAACTTAATTCAACAAGGCTGTAATCCTAAACTTCAAGGCAGGCACAGGCTATTTCGTATCAGTCAAGGACCGCTAAACATGGTCCTTCCCCTTTTTGCCACCTAGTTAGAACCAGGAAGAAATGTGAAAACGTGAGGCATATTTAAAGAATTTAGCTAAGAACAATATGATGTAATAGCTGCAGAATTCCAATATTCATATCTAGATTAAAGAATTAAAAATATCCCTAAAGCTTATAGGTTAGCAAGTTCCAAAAATTAATTTGACAAGCGTGCAGACTGAGTATCTCTGATTCCATATAAATCAAGGGTAAATAACTAAGCAGGCAATCCTGGAAGTGTTTCAAGAGAATAAATGAACATTTGTTGGGAGGGAATGAAAAGAAAGACAAAAAAGAAAAAAAACACCCAACAAATGAACAGAAAAGGAAAAACCCAAACCTTACAGGCTGCTGCTTGTAGCTGGAGGGAAAACACAGCGCACAGATCTTCATGGGGGATGAGTCTGGGAACTGTTCAGTGTTAAAGCCTTGTTGCCAGGATGGTTTAGGACCATGTTACCCTCTCTTTTTCACCTGTGTTAAAATAATGTGAGAAGTCTGATTTACAAGCCAAGCCTGTCTTGCAGTGGCTGAACAGGGAGCAGTTCTGGCTGAAGCCGGGGAGCAAAGGATGCCCGGGCTCGCGC
>NW_009258621.1:2951294-2980696 GCF_000687185.1 Egretta garzetta
GCCCAGGGTGCTGCGGCTCCATTAGGTGGGGCGGGATTGAGCCCCCCAGGGGGCTGGGCTGACTGTGGGGATGATGGGGACACTCCTGGACTGAGACATCAGCTCGGGAGATGGCAAAGCACTCAGTGGGAGACAAAAGGATGACAGAACCTGGTACCACCACATCACTGCAGGCTGGGTTTGAGTACATCAATACAAGCCTGGTTTGACCACCTTTTACTGCCACATTAAAAGCTTCATGCCTTCCTAAGGGAGGCAATTCTAAATCCCAGTGCTGATTTTAGCCTAATTTTTGCATTTTAATCTTGTGTAGTTACTTGTGTAGGCACTGTCTGTAATCCAACCTTGAGTAGAAATGAACCTGAGAAAAAAGGCAGCTGCCTCTTGCAGTTTGTAATTTGCTTTGCATTTAATTCAGCTGCTGCCAGCCCAGTGCTTACAGTCCACCCCACCCCCAAAAAACCCATAACAAATAGTAAAAGAGCTAGGGAAATCCAACTTAAAAATCTATGTTGTAATTAAAGTGCTTGTCAATTTAGGGTAAGGCTTTATCTCGCTTCCGAAGATGTAATTAAGAAATACAGAGAGGGCAGTTGTGTGTGTTTGTAACCTGGGACTCCGATTCAGTCGGGCATGTTAAGCTCTGTCCATCTCCAAATGCAGGAGGACCCAAGCCCCATGTGAAGCTCGTGACCCACAGTCCGCTTCTGCAGCTCTGGCTGCTGGGTCAGGTGGGGCAGCTGCAGTTGGGGTGAAATCCTCGTCTGGTCCTGGCCAAGCTCCTCTGGTTTGTCCCACCGAGAAAGTGGGCTTCAGCCTCACCAAGCACTCAGGTTGCCTTGCATGTACCTGCACCCTGCTGCTGCTCAGGTGATGAGGGGAACCCACCCATGGCTTGGCCACCAGAGCCTCTTCCTTCATGGGAGGCGCTGCAGCTTCATGAGAAGGTCAAAGTTGTGAGCAGTGAGCAGAAGGTCCTCCAGGCCCTATGGATGCCTGGAGAGCAAGCGGCTGGCCAGGAGAGATGAATACAGGTGTTATGGACACTTGGATGTATATCCCTAGTACACTGATAAAGGCTATTACCATTTTTCCAAGTAATTCTTTCACTGAGGATGAAGAAGTATTAGACCAAACCATGTCATTTATCTGTTTAAAAAAGCTATTTTGACAAAGACCTGCTTACAGCGCTAGGAGTACATTTTATTTTTTTTTTTTTTTTTTTTTTTTCAGTAATAAATCTTTCATAAAATTAAGGCATTGACATTACATCTCTGTTAGGGTAGTTTACTCCCCACAGTAATTTTGGCTTAGTTTGTTCTACATGGAGTGGTATTTTAATCATCCTTTCAGTGCTTATTGATGAGGGTTTGCTGCAAAAGATGAGAAGATTAGTTTAAAATTATCCCTTGTGAATTTAAAACAATAACAAGGAAGTGAACACAGTCTAAAACAAATTAAGAAATGTAATAGACTTAATAAAAGGCTGCTATTTTATTCAATGTACAAAATGACTGCGAGACTCGCTGTGGTGGGGCTACACATACTCTTATCAAACTATGGTTTAGTTATTTTTTTTAAATTGAACAGGCACAAATCTTCCCACCTCTAAAGGTAAATGATGAATGAGATAAATGGTTTGTATTTTGTCCAATAACAAAATGCGTTACCTTGACTCAAGCATTGTATAAAAACTGTGCCTCATTCCTGTACCCATCTCCTAGGAATAATTTGCATTTTCTCACCTCCCAGGAAGCCCCTGCTTTCAAAGCCTTCCTCTCATCAACTCTTGGCTCTTCCTCAGCGTGTGAGGGTGTAGCTTTCTTCAAAGATTAATTAACTGTCAGGTCAGAGGGAGTGGAGTATCTTCCTCGGACACCAGGATCCCTGCAATCCTGCCAGGATACAAAAGGGCATCCTTGAAGGCTGAAATTACAGCTTCAACCAACCAACTCTCTGGGGTTTTTTGACTACACATGACAGTCTCCACCACTAGCATTTATGTTAAGTGGTAATCAGCTAGACTGAAAAAACATCACGGTGCCAAAGTCCTTCGATGGCTGAGCTGTCTCAGAGGTTCCAGACCTTAGCCAGACGCCACTCAGTGAGAAACCTGGTAATCACATGCTAAAAAAAAAATAAATCCACAGGGCATTTTTGCTAGTCATTCCCAGGCACTGAAGAAAATGTGTATTTTAAGATAATATTTCAGCTAAAAAGCTTTTTTCTAAGGTGTGAACTGAATAGTTACATGCAACTGGTCCTTCAAGAGCGCTGGTGACGGAAGAAGCTGAGGTTTTGAGTGTGTCTGCTCCGAGAAGCAGCAGAGAGCCAGGCATGGCGGCCAGATAATTTCTTGGGTTCTGTCCCTAAATCCCTGGGTGGGGATGGGGGTTTTGCGTGGGTTTGTTCTACTCCTTTTGTCTTAAACCGCGGCCGCATGTTGCAGTGTCTTGCTAAACAGCAGCTGGACGCAGTCCATGTATGTGCATGCACTGATACATACATAAATGCATATTAACTTGGCATAAACCGTTCTGGGTCTGCTGTTATCACTCTTGCTTCGCCAAGTTACAAAAGCTGGCACTTTGGCCTGCTGCAAAATTTGTGAGGTTTGCTAAACTCTTCAGTACTGCTTGGGATTTAAGGCCCTATTTGAGTGTAAAATGTGATTAGTTCCAGCGAAGTGACTTTTTATCTGGCTGATACACCTTTCTTTCAATTCAGTTGATAAATGCGCAGCGTTAGCTTGGTCACAGGCATTTCGCTTGTGATCCGAGAAACGCAGCCGGTGGGACTTCTGATGCCGATATAAAATGATTCGCTCTTTCCGCTGCCTATTGGCCATGCGGTTGCTGTTTTATACCGAACATGGATGCAGCGAGGCACGGTCTCTGGACAGCGTGAGTGGTTAGAGGTGTCACTCCTCACGCTCACAGTCCATCTGGACGTTTTGGCCGGGGAAGGATGGTCGTCAGCGGAGGAGTGGGAGCTGGGGAGAGCAGCAGCATCTCTGGTGCTCCCTGTTCCATCTGCAGGAGAAAACTTTTAGCCATGCCCTTTGCACCTGGGTTCAAGTATGGAGCTTTGCTTTGGTGTAATTATATCTATTTACTTTGTGTGGGCACTGCGAGGCTCAATTAAATGTTTATGTATATGCTTTGAGAGGCTCGTATGGAAAGCAGTGCAGAAGAGCTACATGTTAATCCTTCCATTGATTCACAGTATCATGCCCTGGTGTTATTAATCATTTGAGGGCTGAAGCCCCTTCCATTTCATTGAAAGACAGTGCTCGTGCTTGTTAGGTGGCCAAACATCACACAACTCTAATGTCCAGCAATCTTGGTCCCCGTGGGCTGCAAGATATAGCATTGCAGTTCCCCAAAGCTTTCCCTTCGTTAGCTTTTCTGTAGTAATGCATAAAAAGAAAATATTTGCCACACATTCTGCGTGCTACTTGAATTTAATTATTTCTTCTCTGATTTGAACAGAAGGCCTATAAAGCGTGCTTGTATACTTTCGTGGAAGTCTTAAACTGAGAATCGGTTTTGCCTTATTTGCATAGCCTGCTGAGGACGGACCTCAGTGTGCATATGTTGACGGCAATAAGATGATCATTATCCAGCCAATGCCTCTTATACAGGTAGAGAGGTACGTCTGGATCAGCTGCGCTACTGCTGGGATGCCCCCAGGGTTTAATTCCCAAATTTTCATTTCCTCGCTCTATTTTCAGCTGCTATTAACTTTAAAAGCATTTTTTGCATAAGGAAGGATTATGCATGGCACTGACACCTTATTACTTGGCTGGGTTCGCCAATTGGCTGAAACTCAAAAGTCTTTACTAGTTAGGCTAAAACATTAAAAATGTCTTTTGATAAATGATCTGAAAGGAAAATCAAGCAGATGGCTTTTAGGCCCATCTCATGGTGCAGCTTTGCAGAGAAATAATAGTTTCAGTAATGAGTTATAGAGTTTTATTTAAATCACTATACTATTTAGTGGAAAGGGGTAAACCCGTTAGGGTTTTTTTGGGTGTGTTTTTTTTTTTTCCTCCTTTTTTTCAAATTTCTCTCCTTGAAGTGAACTGAAGCACACTTTGAAGTGCTGGAAAATTATTCTTTCCTTGTGCTTTGTAGTTGCTCCTTCAGTTTGCTGCTGTTGTCTCTGGTTTTGTATGCTGGTGATAGCCTCCAAACTTCCCACAGCCCGTTCCCTGACGGGCTCATTTGCTAGGTGTGTTGTAGGGGTGGTATTTATGTACCTCAGCCTGCTGCCTATGGCGAGCGATCTTCTCCATTATAGTGGGTTTATAGGGTGAATTACAGCTTCTGGGAGGCTTTGTGGAAAATTGCGGAATCTAAGTGTTTCTAACTGCCTCATTTGGCCTCCAGGGCGGATCAGGTAGGGGCAGGCTGGGATGGGCAGCTCCTCTCTGCATGTCTTGGGAGGGCAGGGGACAGCGGGGACCCCTTCTGCAGAGCACCAAAGCAGCCAGCATTTGCCTGTGGGCACAAATACCAGTGCAGATGTTCAGATCTAAAGGCAGAGAAGCAACAGCTGTGTAACTGGGAATTGGTGGTTATTGTATGAGACAGAGGCCGAGCTTTTGGAAGGGCAGGGCCTGAATTTTTGGAGTGCAGGTAAAGAGATGTGTTAGAGGAGCCGTGTTTTCTGTGTGTCTTTTACCACCCATCCCTAAGGAGCAAAGCCCTTTAACCTGTCTCCAACCAGGCATTCAAGAAATCAAATGTGAAGGGTTCTTGGCTACTTCTGAACGCCTAAGCCAAAGAAACGCTGGACTTGTAGGCAAGCTCCTTTTCTTAGTGATAACACCTTCTGCCTTGACACATACACTCAATGCTACACTCTTCATTAGATATTAGGAAAACCTTTGGAATAAATATTGGATGTAATTGTCCAGATGCTTTCATTTCTGCTTTTAGCAGAAAATTATGGCGCGTTTAATATGGGCATTTTTTTTTTGTTCAAGTGACAAAATGAGAAGGAAAGGTGTGTTTACTCCAGCACAGTACTGATTCATTATGGGCTGGAAGACAGATATCAGGCATGCCCATGCTCCAGCACAGTAAATGCTCGGGATGATGTCTTTGTTGTTGTCTTTTCATAAATCAATGCAGCATCATGTCATGAACTGGATGTGGAAACACTGAAGTGGCTTCCGCTGGGTGAGAGAGCTGAGTCCATAGTGTCTCAAAGAGTCTGAAATCAGAAAGACCAGAAACAGGGGCTCCAAGCTACCGGCAATTTGGCGTGTTGCAGGCACTGGCTCTTCTGCAGACCCCTTGTCTCAGGTGGGGGCATCGCTTCTCGTGGGAGCCAGTCCTGCATCTGCTGGACCACGGTGCCTCCCTCCGGCTGCCTTGGCGGAGATGGATAGATCTGTCCTAAATTAAGCGTGGAGGAGAAAGAAAGAAAATGAAAGCTGAAGGAACATTGTGTGACAAGTAGGGGGTCAATCAAAGCTGCCTTACTTGTCCAAATTGTGCTGGCAGAAAGAGTAAAGGCAACAGGACTTTGGCTAAGTCTTGTAATATTACAGTGCGGAATAAAATGTAAGTTGCCTCTCATCTCTGCTTTGCCAGGAATAGAGGGAAAAATACTCCAATAAAAGAACTATGTGTTGGGAAACAGCAGACGTGACATCCTATGCTAACCTGATACGCTAAAACGTGGTCTAAACACCACTGTTAGTCATTATGGTCCTCAGTAAAAGGAGTTTTCTCCTGATAGATGTCAGCTTAAAATACAAGGTCTTGATCTTTAATTTGAATCCCCCTGGGCAGACCTTTCTGCCAGCCTGAACCCCTTTGATTTCAGTAGCACTTTGTGGTTCTGGACACACCAGTCCAGCTGGGGGTTTAGATTCCTGCTACACATGTAGCTTTTCATACATTTTGATAACACCCTCCCCCCTGCCCCAACCTCAGATGATATGGATTTTCTTTTTCGTATTTCACTCTCCTTTGTGTAGTCCTTGGTCCCAGTCTTTCTGGTCTTTCTCGGGTGATTGCAGACACTGACATTTTATTTTTGGATCGTGTAACAGCAATAAATACAACAGGGTGGTAAATTAAACCTCACAGGTAATTTCAGACTGGCGACTCCAGTCAGTGTCTTTTCTTTTGAGGGTGTAGCTCCACTTGACCCATGAGGGCACCTCATTTCATGTCTGCAGAGGATGTCAACTTAGCCAGATTTAGAGCAGCCCATGGCACTTAGCATCCCTTACAATGTAGGGTTGCTTCTGTAGCACAATTGCCTGTTTTGCCTTTAAAGACTGATAAAAAGTCATTGGGCATGATAACTCCAGTAAGGAATAAACTTTGGAGGTAAATGGTACATTGACTTTGCCATTTGCATTTACTCTACAGCTTGAGATGACTTTTATTTATTCAAAAGAGGCAGAATGTAAGTCATATCTATCTTTGTTTCTTCCCCTAAAGCAAGTCTGCTCTCTAAATTTTCCTGTGACCACTATACCAATATTTCCCTGGTATAGCTTCTCTGATTTTCATCTCATTTCTTTTTTCTTTCTTTTGAAATTTTTGTTAGATGTTTGAGATGCAACAGAATTCAGCTACACTGGGACGTTTGCTTGTCCGCTCGCTCAGAGCAGATCGATCGGTCTGTTCGTGTAATGAGCAAGGAGAGGAACATACGCACTTTCCAGCGCTACAGGCATATATCTAGAAAAATAATGTAGCAGTGAGATAGCCTCATCCATGTGAACATTGAAAAAACTCCAACATATTTGTTCGTGTTAGGAAAAACTGGGTGTTCAGTGTCTCATCATGCAGACATGTAGCCGGCAAAGGGGGACAGGAGGGAAGGTAATTTTTCAGTGTGTTTAGAGACACGAACTCTATACTTCTTCCCTTTGGCATTCACTGCTGTCATCAGCACGGGCACCTTCTTTCTTCTTTTCTTTAGGAGGGGAGAGTTGTTATTTATTACAATATTAGCCCGCTTTTTGGAAAATGCTCTGTGAGAAATATGCAAAGTGGTAGGGAACTGAGTGTTCTTGCTGTCGGATTACAAATGGTTTTGGCCAGTACATTTAAGCACAGAATGGCATTTGCTTTTAGGGGCTTTGAAGGGAATAATAGGAACCCTACAACACTAAGAAAGACTTTAGGAATGAGGTATTTCATTTTGCACCTGCTCCAAGCAGGAGATGGTTTCAAGTATTTATTTAACGTCTGTGAAAAATACTGAAAAGAATTTAAAAAAAGGGGGAAAAAAGAGAGAAAATTAAAAAAAAAAATCAGTTTCTTAACGGGAGTTTTAAACACAGCAAACCATGTGGTGGTGCTAAAGTTACAAAAGATAAATCCTCCCAGACCCACTCTTACAAAATGTGCAGAATGTGGCCAGATGAGATATGACAACAAGTACAAATTATAGCAGTGGCAAACCAGTAAACATGGAAATCTGAGTAAATCAGTCATTTCAAATCTATTTGCCAAACTGTGTTTATCCTTTACAAAACCTCACGATCTCCATAGGAAGCACTTCAGAGCAATCTCTGCAGGGCTTTTGCTGGGTGGAGTTAAGGATCAGGATATTCCACAGCAGCCTTTTTGCAGACATTACAGCTGATCTTTCAGGCTAATTGAAACGAACAATGATGATACCTGCATTTTTTTTTTTTTCCAACTTGAGTACCCACTTCCCACTTTGAAACTGCTACACGAGAAGACACTGAATACTAGGAATAGATAGATTAAGCGCTTCTGGTTTAAGAGTAAAAAACTGATTACAATATTTTTGTTTGTGTGTTTACTCCTCGTCCCTAAGCTACATGGATATCTCGGTATTTTGCCAGAAAAAGAATATTTTGTAGAGATGTCAGGTTGGTATTTTTCCCTGTGGCTTCACCAGTACCATCCCATCAATTTCAACGCAGTCCCTCTTGCGTGTGACAGTGCAGGATTTGTTCTGCAATCCGCAGTCTTTTCCTGCTTATTCTTTCTGGCCCACATTCCTCAAATTGTGAAAGTGCTCTGTGTAATGGTGAGCTCCATGAGAGACCAAGAATAGATTTTTAAAGTTTTTCTTTCTTTCTTTCTTTTTTTTTTCCCCAGGTCAGTTTTAAGCACCTAAGTAGAGCCCTGGATTTGTGAGCTGGTTACAGAAGTCTTCAGCGATGAAAGCTGACATGGGCCAGTTAGCCTTTTCAAATATATTCTGTGACTAGGGCAGAATAATTGCATTCAAAATCCATGTTTAACATTCATTTACAGGCTTACAACGAGGCACACTGTATGTGCTGTCCCCTAATTTGTACCACTTGGGGAACATTTCCCTTGTCTCAGCATTTCACATTGGGTTTTGTAGATAGAAGTTGAAGATCTGAGCGCAGACCTGTTTCTGCCTCAGACTTCCCCTGTAACCTTGGGCCAATTACTAAATCTCTGTGTATCAGTTTTTCCTTCTGTAAAGTGGCAACTACAATACCTGTCATGGAGGTACCTCAGGCTGAGCAGATTGAGACGTGGATGGAATATGTTGCAGAAGTATCTTGATGTTAACATGATATTAATTTTCAGTAGCCTCACCAGAAGTCTTCCTTTTTTGCTGTCCTTCTTCCCTCCTCCGGCTCCTTTCTTCTTAGGATAAGCAAGAGCCAGTAATGCCTCATCTGGCCCTTCAAGATGGAGCACATCAGAAGGTTGTACTGGGTCAGACTGATGACCGTTTGGCCTTCATTCCCCCTCTACCACCTCCTATGCTACTTATGATGAACTTTATATGCTGAGCATGATGTCATATGATCTGGAATACCCCTTTGGTCAGTTGGGGTCACCTGTCCTGGCTGTGCCCCCCCTCCCCCCCCAGCTTCTTGTGCACCCCCAGCCCCCTTGCTGGTGGGGTGGTGTGAGAAGAAGAAAAGGCCTTGACTCTGTGTAAGCCCTGCTCAGCAATAAGTAAAACATCCCTGTGTTAGCAATGCTGTTTCCAACACAAATCCAAAACATAGCCCCATAGCAGCTACTATGAAGAAAATTAACTCTACCCCAGTCAAAACCAGCACATCTTCATAGATGATTCACCCTTACAACCTTGAATATTTTACTTCTTTCATACTTCTTTCTGTGTTTCTTCAGAAAACTTTGCCAGACCACTGCCTTTTTTTCCCTCTGTCTCCTTCCTCCACCCCTTTCCCAGAGCATTTATGAATGTGTTGGACAGCATAGACCCTAGCCCAGCTCTCCCTGGAGAGCTCTCCTAGTGAGTTATCCCCCTGGTATAGAAGTTGATGGTTTACCACTACCTGTGTTTCCTGTCCCTTAATCAATTATTAATTCAAGGGGCTGCATTTGTATGCAATTGCAGCTTAGCTTCCTTAAAAGCCTGTGGAGTGGGACTTTGTTAAAAGTCATTGGGAAAGTAGATTATATCAACAGGTCGCTCATGTCCATGTGCTTCTTGTCCCCTTCAAAGAGCTCCAATGAGAGTTTGAGACTTGCTTAGTATTGAAGCTTGAATAGATGGTGTTAAAGAAATATCAAGTATTAATTAGTTGTTGCAGTAGCCCTAACAGAGGTTCTTTTTAGCTTTCCATCTTTGTCCTTATGTCTTTCTTCTGCCTTTGAGGACCAGTGCAGAAGCGTGGATATCATTTCACCTGCCCTGTGGACACTTGGCTGCCTCTGTCTTGTGTTTCCTTCTGCAATCGCAGCCTTTGCCCTTTGCAAATTGGCCCATGTCCTGCATATCTGCCGTCCTAGCGATGGGCTCCGAACCTCACTGCAAGAGGAAATGGGCCACGCTGGGAAAAAAGATGTATTGTTTTGGGTTTTGCTTTTTTTTAAACAAAGGGGGAGAGAACTTTCCTGGAATTACTGGCTATCCTTATCTCCCACTTAATGAATGACAAAGTGTGATGTCATCACCTGGTTGTAGTCCAAAATAATGTTTCAGTTGCTGATCAGTCACTGAAGTTTTGGAAGACGATGCAAGAAATCTGTGTGCATAAACTGCAGGTTAGAAATTTCTTCCTAATACACAACCCCAAGCTGTTGCAATTATTTTAGCTCAAGGCAGGATCTGTCTGAAGGAGAAAGTAGGAAGAGGAACAGGACCTTCTGAAACTGAAAAATACCTGGCTTATCCTTGATCCCAAGAGATATGGAAATCATCTGGAAAGGCGATGCTAGTGACCTCAACAAATCCTCTAGATCACAAGGTCTGATGGAGAATTTCAGAATATTTAAGATTAAGCACATGGACATGTTTATTACTGAAGAAAACATGCTTATATATACTCTTTGTGTACATACATGGAGATTTTTATCTATTCTCTCATATAAAAAATGATGAGGAAAGGCCCCTCACTTACCAAAGCACTGATTTCTTAAAGGGCTTCTTTCTTCAGAGTTTCCTAGCTAACCTGCTCTACTACGGCCAACACTAAGAAACCTGTCTGTGGAGAATTTTTGAGTCAAAGAACTCATAAAAAGCTGAACTGAAAAGCCTAAACATGGTTTCATTTCTGTTTGATCCCTTTATTAAAGACCACGTCTTGGATGCCTGGTTTCCCTGCTTTTCCTCTGATGTGCACAATTCCTGGTAATTTCCTGGGGACAAGCGAAATCATCACTGGAGCCAGTTCAGACTTTTTATATTTATTTTTCACCATCCCATTTCCAAGTTTCCTTTAAATTCATTTCTCTAAAGGTAACATTTGTACTGATTTAGAGCATTTCTGTTGGCAAATGATATTATGCCCCAGTCTAGTGGGAGACTTATGAAGGGCTATCATTTGCTGTCATTTTACTCCAGATTTACACCCCCTGTCTTCTGTATGGTACCTATAACCAGCATTTTCCAACAGCAGAGATCAAAGCTCCCTAGACCCTGATGTGAGCAGCAAGCAGCAGAAACCCACAGCAATGCACTGCCTCACGCAAAACCTTATAATATTCATAATGAGGGGTTTGTTGCAAAAAACCATTTGTTTGCATTTTTTTATTTTTTTCTAAAATGAGGATTTAATTCCTGATTTTTTTTTTCCCCAGGAAGTACTGTTTCACATTGTTGTTTCCCTTACCCCTCCTGTGGGAATACTTTGCTACAAAGGCATACCTAATTCTCCCTGCCTTGCTCAAACAGATAGCCTCTTTAAAACGATGAGCTGCATGAGTAAGTAAAACAAATTGGTGTTGTAAAATGGAGTCCATGTCTGGCTTGTGAGTGCCAGTCGCTGTATCAGCACCTGCTGTCTGCTCCAATGCAAATTTTTATTGCGTTCAAACACATCGCTAGCGTTTGGCTTCTGCGGCATCATCTTCCCGGTCCCAAGCCACGATGAACCCACTGTGCTCTCTCGCACTGCTTGCTCCCCAGCAGCTCCCAAAAGCATTTCTGCTTCTGCCGTGCAGCTGGTGGCGGCTCCACGATTTCTGCACTGCATTGTATATTCAATCCAACACTGACTTGCAAGCCCCTGGATTTTTTTTTTTTTTTTCAGCCATGAATATGTATTAATAGCGCGGAGTTTGGTATTGCTGAGTGTAGTAATGACATTTGTCTCACGTGTGTCGCTTTGATTGGAGAAAGCCCTGGCAAAAGCCTCTCTGAAATGCATCTCAGGCTGTGCCGAGCAAGATGTGTGCTCGGCTTTGTTGGCTTGGTGTCCTGGGGCACCGCGACAGAAGAAAGAAACAATTATCTCACACTGCCAAAATAATAGCTTTTGCTTATTCTTCAGCGAAAGCATAAAGGCCGACTCCCCAGCCCATGGAAGTCAAGGGAAGGATTCCCATTGTTTCGCTCAGCTTTGGATCAAAGCCACTGTGAAAAGGCACAACTTTTCAGTAGGTTAAAAAGGATATAGTAACTTTCACTTTTTTTTTAAAAAAAAATCTAAAGAATAAGACCATGGATGTGCTTTTCCCAACCCAGCTGTGCTGAAATAATGAGAGTGAAGAGGTTTAGAGAGAAGTTCGATGAAAAAATTTGGAAAAATAACTTACTCATCCAAACCCACAGTCTTAGGGTGACTGAAACTATTCATGAGTTCGTGGTGAATTTGAAAAATAGGCTGGGCAAAGGAAATAGCGGGGGGGCGGGGGGGGCATTTGTTTTAAAAAAATTTGTTAGAAAAAGGACTTCGAACATTTAAACATTTAATTTATAAATGTGGCTTGATGCAATTTAAAAATAATAAAGCAAACTTTGGCTTGACCCAAACCCACCGTAGTAAACGCCCCTCCTGCCCCAAAATAATCCTTTTGCCTCCTTCCCCAGTTTCCTAACTTAGCCATCAAATGAAGGCAGGAGCTTAACTGCCCAGCTGTGATTGCAAGGAAGCCATTCAGACGTGGCAATTGCTGTTGCCTCCTTTGTGGCTGAGCCAGAGACGTGAGCCATGTGCACTCCCATTAACTGGTAAGCTAATCATTTTTTGCTGCTTGTTACGGAGAGCAGCGTGCACGATGTCTCTGTTTAATCGGATGAAGTTCTGAGAGTGCTTTTTGGTTCCTGTGGCTTTCATCCTCAGTGCCAGGGTTTTCAGCGCTTGCTGGGAAGAATGAAGGTGCTTCCTCTCGTGGCTCTCCCGAAAGGCAGATTCTTTATTACACCTGGATGCATACTAAGCCATCTGCCTTTGTTGTGACAAAAAAAATGAGAGTGAGTTTCACTGTAGGAATCAAAGCTCCTTGAGGTTGGAAAGACCGGCTCCGGGGACGTGTGGTGGCAGGCTGGGGATGTGACTGTGTGAAAGCAGGCTGCCTTCGCATGGAGCCAACGGGCTCGCAGACCATCTGTAACCATGCCATAGCTCAGCCCCGTTATGGCACGCCCTTGACACTAGTGGAGATGTAGCACCTCCGTTAACGTGACCCTGGCTGTGCTGGGTGCACCCTGTCTCTACCACCACCTCTCAGCCCACGTGTCCCCTTCTGGACATGTTCAGACTGGTTGAGTCCAGTGCCCTCCCTCTGCCAGTGGCTACAGCAGACACTTAAGAAAACATTTTGAGAAGAAACATAAATCTACACCTACCCAAATTTCAGCAGTCAGCAAGCCAGAGATATAAGCTGCCTTTCAATCCTCAGATTTAATACTCTCAGATAAACTTTCTACCATAGATTTGTCTGGTCAGATCCATTTATACCTTCAGCTTTTTCAGCATCCTGTGGCAATGAGGTCTGTGCTTTAATTATAGGCTGTGTGAAGACAATACTTCCTTCTCTGTGTTTTAAACCCACTGTCTAATAATTTTATTAGGTGCTCTCTAGTTCCTGGATTATGAGCTATAGCTGTTAATCTTTCCAGATTGGCTTTCCTATGGCCAAACATTATTTCCAAGTTTAACGTCCTGTATGTGCTCCCTCTGTCATCCTTTTTCCAGGCAGAAGTCTGACCTATTTCACATCTCCATTGTGGGGCCATTCCCTACTTGGGCACAGCCATCAGTTTTTATGTTCCCAATGTTTCCTTCTTTGTGGAGAAAAGAGGATAGCAAACCTGCCTGATATCCAAGATGCAGGCACAGTGTGAAGCAGTATGATTCAGCATAGTGCTGGGATTGTTTTCCTTCTCATTTTCTTTCCAAATATTATACCTGCCATTTTGATTCCTGACGACAACTGGGTTGATGTTTTCAGAGGACAGTGCAGAACAGCCCTAAGTAGAATTAGCTCATATCCTGTCCTTTTACATGCATCCCCGGAGTTGGTTTTCTGCATGTACATAACCATATATCTTGTGACAATATTATCAGCCTGGAATAGCGTTGTTCACAGAAATGGCTGCTGAGATTTTTCTGAGTGCTCAGTTTTCTGATAGTAGTTCTGTCAGGAAGGCTGAAGCACACGGACTGGCCAGAGCACAAAGTGAATGAGCGAAGGCGACTGAGACCATCACTCCCAGACCTGAGGGTGACGGGCACTGTAAACCTGTCCAAAGGTTCACCACCATTAGCAGTGTGGTTAAAGACATTTTTGTATGGATTTTTTTTTTTAAATAGTTTTACATTTTGTTCTTTTTTTTTTTTTTAAGCAGCCTGAGAACAGAGTTGAAGTGTATCCATTTCTCAATATAAACCAGCTATTTGTTTAGGAAAAAACCTTTAATCTTGTGTTAAAAGTGTTTATGCTGGCTTAAAATCACAATGAGAGGTTTCATTTGACTAAATATATAAATATGTTTCCTTCAGGAACAGACATTAAAATGAAAATTGATTTGTATTTATCCAGCTTTAAATGTGATGCTGTGAGAACAGAGTAGTGCAGAAACTATTTCTTCAGCAATATAGTCATCAGCTTCATTCCTGACCTCACAAAATAGTTTGATCTATGGGGCAGAACTCAGGAGGTCTTTAAGCTAACACTGTACAAAGTGTCAGGCGAAGGGAAGGCAAAGATCACATTTTCACTTCTGTGCAAAGCCACTGCCAGCAATATTTGAAAGTCCTCTCTGGTGCATTGTATGGAACAGGCAAAGAGCATCCCAGGGTAAGTGGGGTAAATCACCCTTAGCAATGTTTCCTTCTTTTTCCTCTGGTAACTTGTGGATAATTCTAGCTTGGGCTGGTTTGAGGGACCTAAAATAATTAACCCAGGTTGGACTTAAGAGGGCAACACTTAGAGGAGCAAACCAGGCGCCTGAATTTGATTGACACTTTGGATAATTTCACCTCCATGACTTGCTGCCCATCTTAGCAAAGTGGAATAATGTCCTTTCACCCTGCTCAAGCAGTGAGAAAATTCAGCTGGCTGGAGATGCGAGAGCTCGAGCCAGGGAAGGGCTTGCAGGTGGTAGTGCCTGGGGTGGCTGCTCCCATTGGGAGGTGTCACTGCAAGACAGGCTGAAGCTCGGTGTTGCTTTGTGCCTGCTTCAATATAGGTTGGATTAGACTATGTACAGTGGAAGAGGCTTCAATAAGACAGACTAGGCAAGCCCAGCTTGACCTTTGCATCATCTGCTTTGAATGTTTGTGTGAGGGGGAGCGAGGGTCAAATATTTTTGGGCAGAGAGGAGAGCTGCAGGTGGATCTTTTGTACCTTCAGTGATACCTCTGAGTCCTCAGCTCTTGGATAAGTGGGGAAATATTGTCCTCTTCTGCTCCTCTTTTGTGAGGAGATTGACTCCATAAAAGTGCTCTAGCTATCTTCAGGGAAAGCAGCCAGGGGTGTGATGAGTTTTCTCATCCCCGTGGGATCTGGGAATGAACAAGAAGCAAAGCAGCTCAACGTTATCAGGACACATACCCCTCAGAGGTGCCTCGAGTCCTTGAGGATATTTACTGACAGATGTGGAATAATTAAGTCCTGGGAACCTGAGACATCTCCCAAATGAGGTGGAAACTGTGAGGGGATTTTGAAGACATCACGGTTTTGCAGTCTGTGAGACTAAATCCTTTTGCAGATCTAGACCTAAGATGCGAGCAGTGATGCCCTGCTGAAGGCCTCCAAGGAGAAGAATCCAGTGGAAAATACAATGTGTAACTGGGTGCTGAAATGCTACGTTACATACAGCAAGAACTGAGATTACATGGATAAATTTAACTCCAGGACTACCTAGCTTTGATGTGCTTGAATAGAAACATTAACATAAATTTTAGCTATATTGAAAATATTTTACGTGATTGATGCTGTTTTAGAAGGCAGCAGATAAAAAAATGTTGCTGGTTTTGAACAAAAGCAATATTTATTGTAATGACTTTTTATGAGTTGAGTCTTTTTGGGGTAGGATATTCTGTTTGACCAGCAAACATCATGCCATTGCCCCGTGTTTTTGTTAAACGTGAGAGTACAATTATATCACTAAGAACAAGGGTAACACTGTACAATTTGCTGAGTTTTAAGAGTCTTACAAAGGCCTTTAAAGACAGCAGTATATAGGGGGTATGGGAACGTGAGGTTTTCTTTGCTTTAGACCAAGAAGCTGTTTTCCAACACCTCCCAGTCCCCTACTTGCCATGTGGGATGCTCCCAGGGTCACAACACATCTACCAGGAAACACCGTCTTGGTTCAGAAGAAGAGGATATCTTGAAAGGAGCATTTGTGATAAAGGGTGTATGTTCACCTCTGGCTGCTTGCAGAGAAAAGGTTCTTTTCTTTTTAAAATCTATTAGGCAAACAAGAAGAGCTGCCAGAGAGATTATTTTCCTGGGAAACAGAGCGCTGGAGAAGGGATGCAACATTTTAAAGCGCATCTACTACACCCCAGTTGAGTTGTGTCACTTCTAAATGCCTTGGAATAGCCTGCCCTCACCCACCCCATCATTAAATTATGATATGAGTATTAATGGGACTTGCAAGAGTGCATCCACGGGGAAATACACTGCATCTCTCTGCTTGTTTCCTTCACCATGACACTGTCTGTGCACACTGTGTGCTTTGTTGGCAACAGTGCCTTTTCATTTGAGATGTGTAAAGCTGTATTTACAGTACAACAGTTTTAATTAGCAATACAGCAGTGATAAAAGGGAAGGAAAGAAAGGGATACTCCACAATTGCCTGTCTTTCTCTCTGATCCACAGGACTTCCATCAGTTTCCTCAGAATTGCTCCCCAAAGAAAGGAAACATATATGAATATGTAAGATGAGATTTAATTACTGAAAGTGCATCAAACCCACTATAGGTTTCCATGATTGAAACCTTTCCTGGAGCCATGATAAGCATCCAACAAAAAAATAGGCCACTAATTAGTAAAGAAAGTAAATTATAATAATGCATGGCAATATCCATTCTAATGGAGTTAGAAAGCACCGGTATTCAGTTTGCAAGAAAGAGCACTTAAGGTCTAGGGCTGCAGGATGAACCTCAAATGACCAAGGCTGTGCTCCAGAGCTAAATCAGGTCCTCAGCCCATTGCTGTCAGCAGAGCAGGGTTAAATCCTGCCCTGTTGCTGAAGTGGGAGATTTAGGGCTAGGTTCTAAGAAATGCGAAGCACCTGCTACTCCTAGCGAAGCTAGCATCCAATGTATCTGCTTTTCTGGTGGAAACTGGCAATTCGCTGAAGCCAAATCCTTCCCTGGGAGCAGATGTAGGACCTTCAACAAGGATGACACTTGGCAGGAGACCTGGCCAGCATTGCAGCCTCACTCACTCATGTAATCAGCTCTGCTTCAAGCTCTGCTGCAGTTCAGACCCAAATTTTGGTCCCTAGTATCTCAGGGGAGGGTTTGACCATCAGGGCTGATCTGAGGTTTGCTTCCCTCTGTCTCTCTTTCCTGTCCTCCAGTGGTGTAAAACTAATGGGTACCCTATGGTGAATGAGAAGCCTCCTGTATTTTTATGCAGAAAGGAAAAAAGAAACCAAACCCAACCTTCCAAAAACTTTGTAAGGCATGGAGGTGCATTTGCCCCACTGCAGAGCAGAAGCAGATTTTTGAGAGCATAAAAGCACCTTGAGGGCAGAGACATTCTTTCCTACACAGCTCTACTTATGAATTGTTTTCCAGCTATAAGGCAGTGTTGCGACTCTGCATACTCTGGAAATGTGGACTCACTCTCAAAATGTTCTTTTCTGTAGGTTTTGTTTGCATGACTTTTCCTTGTATTTTGTAGTTGATTAGTTTAGATTGATGCAATTAGTGTAATTAAGTGTAATTATGAATTTTGGTGCAAATTCATGTAATCATATATTTACAATGTGTAATTAGGTAATTACAATATGTAATTTGCAATATAAAATGTAATGCCATTACGCAATGCTGATTAAATTTCATATAAAAAAAAGATGTCCTGGGCACATGGAATGGATAATCTTTTGCAATATCTTTAGGAATTCCTTTCCAACCCCTACTATTTCCTATATGGAACTGGGACCCTGCAAAAATCTGATTTTGTAAAGAAAACATATTTCCTCATCTGACGCTGGCTGGCTGAAAAAAAATGCCCTCACCCTCCACATGCATTTTCCAACCTCTTTTCTATGTACATACTTTAAAAGAAAATCAGACAAAAAAGAGCTCCGATAAAACATGCCAACAATTAGCAACAGCAGCAGCAGCAAGAAGAGCAGTAATGCAAAGTAACAGAGATTTATGTTTTGGAATTGTAATGATTTGTGCTCCATTTTATTGAATCCATTTTTCTATGCAATATTTAATCCCTGAGCAGAGCATTTAAAATGCAGCAATTAAATGCCTTTATATGTTGATGCATCTCTGAGGACCAAAGATGAAGTAAATGGATTTTGCTTGTGGATACTCTGAGGAAGTCTTCTGGGAAATGAAATCTCCATTTCAGCATCAGCAGTAAATATTAGCTGAACACCTTCATGATTGCCGTGGCAGCTTAAGGCTGCAGCGGGGGCACCCGTGTATATGTCTATAAAGTCCTCTGTGGTATGTTCACAAAGACTGGTCATCCCTGTGGATGAGGACTAAATAAATGGAGCCTGTTGTGTTTGCTAGACATCTTCTCAAGATATTGAGGTTACTGGTCAATGGATGTGATGATGGAGCAAAAGGTCACTCCCCCACTAACCTAGCGAACCATCTTCATGTCCCAACCCATTAGCATACGAAAACCCCAACTCTTAGGATTTTACAATATCCCAGTAAGCATGTCCCTTCATCTGTAGGACCAAAAGCTCCTTTAAAAAAAATCTAAATCTCACATTAAGGTATCTTTAACCCATTATACTCCAAAGTTGTAGCAGATCTCTCAAGCATCCAAACAAATAATTATTCTTCTCTGGGCAGTCTTGCAGCCCCATTTCTACTGAGCCATGGAGCTACAAAGCACAACATGCTGAAGGTGCTTGTTCTCTTGGAGAAAATGTGACTCAACATTTATTTCGGTCAAATTATCCCCCAGTTCATGGGAAATAAGCTAGAAGACAACCAGGCACTACAGAATTCAATTTTCAGTCTGATGTCACTGGCTAGAGCAGCTGCAAGGGGAGATTGTTTCATCCATGCGGTAGACCAACATCTTCCCCACACTGTAGGTGTTCTATATCTAAGGAGTAAAGTATTTCACAAGCCCAAAACGGGGTCTGGGCTATGTGCTGCTTTTTAGAGTCCTGAGGGTCTTTGGACACTGGCCAGATTCTGGTACCAAGCTGTCAGTGTAAATCAGGGTATATTGGTGAAGCTTCATACCATCCTTTTTAAAAATGATGTGAACTCCAAACAGGCACGAAGCCAGCAGCTGAGTTTGAAGAAGGGCTGCGTTGTATCCTGCTCCATGTTGGCAGATTTCCACTGCAATCAACACCTTCTCACAGCTAACACCTTCCTGAGTTCCAGATGTGAGCGCTTTGAACTAAGTCTAACCTGAATACAAATCCTGCCTGGATTGCCAAGGAAAATAAGGCTGAACTTTCCAACAATTGCATTAAGAACTACTCTGAAGAAGTAGCTTTCCACATTGGTTTCAAAACAGTTTGGTCTACCCTTGAAACAGGGTTTTGAGCAGAATCTAGGCTTGCTTTCTATTAGGGTTGAAAATGAAGTATGAACAGGGCCATAAGAAGAGAATAAGAACTGCTGAAAATGGAGGAAAACTCATTAGCTGGGGCACTCTGCTCCATGAAGCTCTTTGGAAAAATAAGTTAATTCACTAACCACCTTGCTCACAAAACTCTCACTGATGCATGAGGAATTTGTGCCATCGGTTTCCCTTAATGCCTGTGAAGACTAACCATGAAAATATCCTCTGCACAGATGGGAGAATAAATTGTATAGCTCTGCTATGAAATAAATGTGGATGTTACCAAATAAAGAACAGGTTTGTGCATAGATCCTGTAAAAACCAGTCTGTGATGTCTGGCTGCGAAGCAAGTCAAAGCACAGCAAGGCAAGTGTCATGGTTTAACCCCAGCTGTCAGCTCAGCCCCACGCAGCCGCTCTCACTCACCTTCCCACCCCCAGTGGGATGGGGGAGAGAATCAGAAGGGTAAAAGTGAGAAAACTCATGGGTTGAGATAAGGGCAGTTTAACAGGTAAAGCAAAAGCCACATGCGCAAGCAAAGCAAAGCAAGGAATTCATTCACTGCTTCCCATGGGCAGGCAGGTGCTCAGCCATCCCCAGGAAAGCAGGGCTCCATCACGCATAACGGTGACTTGGGAAGACAAGCGCCATCACTCCAAACGTCCCCTCCCTTCCTTCTTCTTCCCCCAGCTTGTATGCTGAGCATGACGTCATATGCTGTGGGGCATCCCTTTGGGCAGTTGGGGTCACCTGTCCTGGCTGTGCCCCCTCCCAGCTTCTTGTGCCCCCCCCCCCACTCGCTGGTGGGGTAGTGTGAGAAGCAGAAAAGGCCTTGACTCTGTGTGAGCCCTGCTCAGCAATAACGAGCACATCCCTGTGTTAGCAATGCTGCTTCCAGCACAAATCCAAAACATAGCCCCATAGCAGCTACTATGAAAAAAATTAACTCTACCCCAGTCAAAACCAGCACAGCAAGTCAAAGGGAGATAGTTTAGATCTAAAAAGGGTTAGGTGCCTGGGGAGGATTTGTAATAAAAATAAATGCACATAATTGAAATAAAGGGGAAAAGTACATCTTTTGACAGCAGAAGTACGTGTTAAGATAGGAAGTACCAACACCAGGAATTGCTTTTTCAAGATACATTAGAGTCCTTCAAAATGTCTGTAAAGGAAATAAGATTATCAGGATGGCTTTATCATTAGAAGAAAAGGAATATTAAAAGACCTCAGTTTGGTCTGAATAAAAAAGATAAATTTCAAGTAAACTGGCATGGAGTTTATCCATGGTTGGGTTTGCAGTAATAAAGTCAGTGAGGGAATAAGCTGTGTGATTTACAGGCAGTAAGCTTCTGTAAAATTTACAAACTGCTGTTATAAAATGTCACCTTTTATGATGCATTCCACTCAGCCTGCATATATAAAGGGCACTGCAATAGAAAGAGTAGCAAAGGCAATGCAGTCGTCTGTCCTACCTAGCTAGCTACCTTTTTTTGCTTTTACAGCGGTAGCAGAGATCTATCATCAGATGACCCTGCTGCTAGGTTTTTTTCTCGTTAATTTTTCTGTTTGTGTAGGTACCCTTGGCCTTGCCATTATTAATAGAAAATTCAGGGACATTATTAAATGAGACAGATTTTTGTAAGATGCTCATGGACGACTAGAGCAAGGCTCCTCCCACCCCTCCCCAATGATTATATAAATAGGGCTTATGATAGATTTCTTTCATTTTCTGGTTTCTCTGCTTTGATTTAATTGCTTGGTCTACAGTAATGACGGGCTTGGGTGTGACAGGCCTTAGGAATCCAGAGCCAAAACTAAACTTTTTTGCAAAGCTCTGAGTTTCTGCGTAAGTTAAGCACCTTTTGACCTTGGGAACTCAGTATGCATAACCAACCTGACTAGTTAAATCTAGAAAACCTCCAAGAATCCCCCTCCAAGGCGTCAAGTCTGTTAGAAGGCTTTGCTGGAGGGATGACTGGGTGTTTCTCATTGCACCTTTTGGACAACTCCAGGTGTTCAGGATGGGGATCATTCTGGCTGATGTTATCAGGTTTCTGGCCAGCCTGGCCAGGAGGTGTCCAGGCTGGGCTCCTCAGCCAGGTGATCTATGGTGACTGAGCTCTTTTGGAGTCACAGCCCAGTCCCTGCTTACTGCCAAAGCCACCCATGTGAACCGAGTCCTGCTCAGCCCACACACGCTCCTCTCATTTTCTGTATCGACCGAGGGGGTAATTCCTGCTCGGTGCTTCACCTCCATTTGAAAGCTCGAATATTATGTTGGTGAGGTCTTCGCAGTCCAGCATGATTGACACAGTTGCCTCTGATCCAAGTGAAAAGTCCTAATCCTCTTCTTTTTCCAGCACTAGCAAAAAAGAAATACACTTTGAATTAAGATTTTAACAGGGCTGTATTCTGGAAGTTCAGCAAAATAAATCAATAATCGTGGTGATAAAACTGCAGTTTAATGGTAGCTGTTATAGTAAAACAACAGTCAGTGTACAGCCATTTTACCACCCTATGGCCATGGTTTCTACAGTTTATTCTGACAGATTTATTGTTGCCTTCATTTAATAATCTACTTCTCTTTAGCACAACCACCGTCATTATAAGTTTAAAATAAGGTCTTTATAATTTTACTGCACACAAAATAATAGATTTTATACCTACTGCCTAGCTAGCAAAATATTTAAATTCAAACTGTTCGTAAACAGAACAACAAATAAATACAGTTTAGGAACCATCTCTTTTGGTGGAAATTGGATAAGCCTCATCGACTTCAGCAGAGAAGTGCGTCTGACAGCGTGCAGGATGGCGAGTCCTGTGGCTGCGAACTTGCCAGTGAAATCTAAGCATAGTGTGTTGTGCAATGGGTAGCAACGAGCAAATTGGTTTACATTCCTAAAAAAGTTGTATTTAAGTAATTCAGAGCTGGAAGGTAGGAGAGTACAGGAATATGAGACAGATTGCTTAGGGACATGGTTTAGTGGTGGGATGGCAGGGTTAGGTTAACGGTTGGATTTGATGATCTTAAAGGTCTCTTCCAACCTAAACGATTCTATGATTCCATGATTCTATGAATATGGGAGAATTTGGAGCGTCTTGGAAGGAATAATTTCCTGTTATGCCCATAAAGCAAAATACAGACCGAGTGTCATGCTAGAATAACTCCACTGTTTCTGATGCTAAGGACCAAAGGGTGGGATCATTTTTCTATGCTGACTTTTGTAGAAATACTTTGACTTGTGGTGGGTTGAGTCACATGTGAGTTAGAGTGTTACATGGCCAGGATGCATGCATGCAAGAGGAACAGTGAATAAATGCAGTAAAATGAAGTGGTATTAAAAAAAAAACAACAAACAAACCAGGAAAAGAAAAAAAAAAAGAAGTGCTGTGGCTTTTCATGTTGAGTGAGAACTTCAGAGTTATGTGCTCCTCTCACTGACATCAATACCAACTTTCAAGGCAGTGAGGCTGGTCTAGCCCTGGACCTTTCAGGCTGTCATGCACACAGAGTGCTTTTTCTCACGCCATGCTTCTGGGGCTGTGCTATTGCCTTGCTCTACAGAAATACAGTGGGTAAAGAGATCAGACTCGCTGGGTGCTGTGCCTGACCTGGGCCAACAGGAGCTGCATGGGAAAGGATGTGCTGAGTGAGGGAGGTGACAAAGTTTGGAGGCAGAGAGGTCCCAAAGAAGGCAAATTGAGTGCATCTCTTGACAGGCATTTGCAGTTGGCATTTGTTCCTGCAACATGTTTTTTTCCCCATGCCAGCTGGAATTTGAGATTTTTTGATGTATTTTTTTTTTTTCCTGGCCTGTGGATTTGACTGTGATCACTGATAGCCAGAAACATGCTAGGTCTTGTAAAAGCACTTACAGCAATTTGTGCAGGAGCCAGGTGAGCTTATAAAGCACAAGATTAATATCACCGCCCCATGGATTAAGTGACTTAAATCAGGATTGCAATGAGACTCTGTGTCAGGACTAAAAATAGAGAACAGGCCTATGAGTCCCTCCTTTTTGCATAAAGCCTTCCCTCCTCCCTGAATATGCATGCCTGCACTTGTTGAAATCAATCCCAGAACTTCCAATAATTTTAATGAATCAGAACAGGCCACGAGCACCTGTTCCTCCAGGTCTGTCTCTCACACTAATACCTAGTTTGGATTTCCTTCTGCAGCATATGTTAAGTGCTTGATAGTAAAATATTTGAGCAAATCCAACATTTTTCAATGGAATTATTTGCATTAAGGATGCACAGATCAACAGAATTACATTATTACATCAGCAAATACAAAAAGTTAGCACTTGAAAGCACCAAACATTTTGTACAAATAGGTGCTGTACCCAGTTAGAAAGGCAAAGAAAAAAATCTTGCTGTATGTTGAACAATTTCTTTTGTGTATAGAATTACTCTACAAAAAGTCTTTGGACCCTGGCTAGCCTCCTTCAGTGGCAGAGGACCTGGCAGATGTGTTTTTAGAATCAAGTCTGTTCTCTTCTTTATTTATGCTAGTTTGAGGATTGAATAATATTCAGTTGTACCAGAAAAACTGGACCTGAAGCAAAATTAGTTCTATACTATTGGGGAACATGGTGCTGCAAAGCCATATTTGCAGTTAGAATGGGCACAATGAGTTTTAGGTGTGATGGAATAATGTGTCTGATATAATTTCTTCCTTTTCACCTGCTTATCGTACAATTTTTAAGTCCTCTTCCTGCAAAAGGTAAAATTAGAAAATTAGGTTGCCTGTCCAAATCTAGTGAATCACCTTTCTGTGCAATACGTACATATCTGCATATTATTTTTCCACCTGGTCCCCCACATCTTCATTGCACAAAAGAGGGGTGCTCGAAGAATGAGCAGATGTTCGGTAGCCCCGTTTTCCTCATTGTTCCCTGTGCAGCCCCATGAATTATTTGCACATGCCATGCAAACCTGGCTTGGAAAACTATTGCTAATTTCCACCTGGGTTCTCCTTTGAGTTTCATTGCTACAGTACCTAAATGCTTCACAAATATTAATGCACTTATTTTTATACCATTCACCTGGAAATGTATTAACTCCATTTTACTGATTAGGAACTATGACAACAAGAATAGAGGTTAAAAGTATCCCTGTCTGCACACCCAGATGGAGGCATGGGGGTTTGATTTCCAGCATTCCTCTCAGCTGGAGCTGCACAAGCTCCAGCCTTCTGCCAGCACAACTCCTGTGCCTTGTTGGGCACCCAGCGGTGTCCACATTGCCAGCCCCAATGAAGTCCTGTTTGGCAGAGGTGAGGAGGCAGTACAGCTTTTCAGGGTCAGGGAGATTCTAGTGCTGCTGGATCTGGAAATTGGGTGTTGAGCTGCCTTGAGCTTGTATCGTTCAGCCATGACTTCTGCCGCGAGTCACAATTTCGGGCACAGCGTAACAGTAGCCCAAATCTTTTCCACGGGACAGCATTGCTTGCCATAGCACACAGTCAGCTCACTGCCTTGCAGCACTTCACACTATCTCAATTAATCTATCCAACTAGTTGTGATGTTCCTGAAGACTCACAGATGCACAGAAGCAGCAAGTTTGCATCCTCTGGGTATAAAGAGAGCCGTTAATTAATAATTGGGTGTCTCAGATATTTGGACGGTAAGATGTGATCTGTGGCTTTGAATACATTTCTCCAAGTAGGATGTGAGTTCAAAATTGCTTTGAACACTTCTGAGGGACTGGGTTGTGATGAGGGTCCATGTCAGCAATCCCATCGTGTCTGTACAACTGTGTTATGAGCACAGGGAGATGCCTCTGTCAGTGGCTCTCAGGGTTGGTTAAGCTGAGGAATGTGGATGTAAATGCCATGCATCAGCATGCAGCCAAGGCCAAAATACCTAGGTGGAAATCATCTCACAGCTTCGGGAATCACTGTCCCTTCTGCAGAGGAATGAAGGTTTAGCTGTCTGTGGGGACCCTCGTTACTTTGGTGCCTTGGTGTTGCAGTACCATGCAGCCTCTTGGTTTTCATCTCAGCTTTGGAGCCCAGCTCCAGATAAGGCTGCGATAATCGAAGAATGTTTGAGAGGAATTGAAATTAATATACCAGGCCTATGGTGTGCCTGCATTTGGCATGCCATGGATCAAAATACCTGCATGTGACCTTGGAGACCGCGCAAAAAGTTTCTCTAATTAGGCACGTCTTGCTGAGAGATAGGCTCTCTTGAAGCGGCATGTTGGAAGGACAAGAGTGCCTCTTGCTAAGCATCTTCTTTTCATACTGTGTTCAGTGCTCAGGGACTGTGTCCTGATGCTTAGTTCCCTCAAAACCGCTGCAAAAACCTTTCCCAAATAAACAGCCCAAACACTGCTGAAATCATAAAGAAAGCTTCAGGCTAACGTGGTTGTTACAGGACCATGGGCTGCAAGAAATCCAGAGACTGGGTTCTCCCAGGGTTGATACCCCTCTGGAAGAAACCTCCCTGTCAGACTTGCTGGTCAAGACTTGGTATAATTAAACTAGTAAAGTGTAAGATCCATTTTTGCAGGCTTCACATAAATTTGCACAAGAGCTTAGAGAAGGCTTTGAATGTTGTATTATGGAGCAAAACTGAGGAAAACGAGGTTCATGTTAGAGATGCATTCTGTTCTAGATCCTGCTGCTTACAGGAATTTGCTCTGCAGCTGTAGGGCATACACACAGACACATATTCCCAACCAGCCACCAACCCAAAGTGGGTTTTGGACTGCAAAATCAGGCAGAATCACAGCACCAGGTGGGATGGCCTCAGGCCAGTTTCTGCAGCCCAGCAAGCCTCCTGCAGGCTCTGAAGTAATTTTTGGGAGGCTTTGAATGCCTTACATGGAGGATATATTAGATATGCCTTAGAGGAAGAAAGGCAAAAGGCTAAATTATTCTGAGACCTGCAGAAATAATATTCAAATGTTGAAGGAGTGCTCCGACATCCTGAATTGAACCAGAAGAGTAGATCAGTTTTATCATGGCTGATGGGTCTCAGACATCAGCTAACTACCTCTCGCTCCTATGCAAGGAGGTCATTTTCTCAGCTTAGAAGAAGGTGGGGAAACTACAGCAATATTTTGCACAGGGTGGGATTAAAAAACCCCACAAAATTCTGTGACCCTCCCTTCACCAAAGGAATAAGATGGATGAGAGATTAAGGTGCCTTAGGAAACTGGATGGTCACTCTGAAGATATTATGAGAACCTCTGTCTCAGATATCATCTATTCAAGAGGTAAGCACTTTTTTTCCCCCCCATGAATGGACTTTTGCTAAGCTTTCATCCTAACCAGTGGAAGGAACAGATGTTTCTATCAGTGACAAATTAGTCAAGTGTTTGGTGAGTTGCCTTCTGGGAAAGACCCTGTAAAGCATGGATGGTCCCCCAAGAAACATTTAATTTTTATAGTTATCAACAGGAATTTGGACCGAGCTTGTGAACAGGCACAGCTTCTAAAAAGACATGTCATTATCTGATAAGTTAAAAGGGTAGGGGAGATAGATGCTGAGATGGCAACCAACCAGTATTTCTAACAAAAGGCAATTATTGCTAGAACAGAAATAATAAATGTCAAAACTCAATTTCTGAGACCCTGAGAAGGTCAGCCTTTTGCCTGTGACTATAAAAGGGTTCTGCACCTAATTCCTCTCTGTCATTTTTCAGGGTTAGAGGTGGTTACTACCACAAAGGTAATAACTGGGCACTGACACACAGTTACACAGCAATCATACGGATTCACTGTGGAGGATTTTCATCTTTAATGACTTATTTAGTGAGTTTCAATCCAGAAAGATTGATTAGATTAAGGAAAGGGGAGGAATACTAATGAGGATCAGCTCTGCCAGGTGGTCCAATCTGGGATGCATTTGAGGGCTAGCCCATCACCAAGAAAATCCCATTGAGTTTCAGCCTTGGGGCAGCAAGATCCGTCTTCTGCAGGACGTGGTAAAGTGGGTTCATACTGTAGTACAAATGTTAGTACAGGTGTAGTACAGGCTGTTAAAACAACCCAGCCCTTCAGTGTGATGAACGTAGGCAGTGGCTGGAAATGTACCCAGCTGGCAGCTCACGGGAACTGGAGCAGAGACGTCGTTCTTCTCATGTTGTTCCAGCCCACCTGTATGGTGGGTAAATAAGTGTCTTCTGCTCCAGATGGGCTTGCCAAGTGGCTCCATGTGAATTTCAAGCCACAGTCAGTGTCAGGGCATATGCATGTGAAAACACGAGACATGGTGCCTTTGGTAGAGACAGGCGGAGCAATGTCTGGGTGACAATCCTGTCATCGAGACTTGCTGAAAAGTGTGTTGTGCCCATGTTGTTGAAACAAATTATACGGCACTATCATCCCTGGATTTTTGCAGCCATGACACTGCTGAAATGAGAAGGTTTTCCTGTGAATGTATTCTTCACTTATACATATTTGTCAGTCTGAGTTAAGTGTCCGTAGATTTTGTGTTGGTTTCAGCCTGTTCAGCCTCACTGTTCCCTGTTACCTTTGTGTAACAGAATAGCTACCTGAAACAGCGTTGTTTCTGGCTTCTGGTTGGGTAATTTAAAATTCTTAAATGGAGATTAGGAGATAGCATTTGCTAAATAATTAATAACATATACTCTTGTTTGCAGGCTGAATTTTTCTCTTGTGGGGATAAATGGATGCTTGCACGAAGAACAGTCCTTTTGCACAAATATATGCTGACAAAACTTCGTTGCAGCCAATATTAAACATCGTGGGAAATCAACATGGCTGCAATGAATAGCTGTTAAGAATATAAATGAGTGTGCTTAAAAATTCTTGGGTTATCTGAATTTCAAGCTGAATGCCGCCACAACTGTCAAAGAATGATTTTTTTTATAAATAATTCACTGTGTGTACAAAGCCTGCATTTTATTTCTATTTAGCTTTGGATTCCTTGAGTTTATTTTTCTGGTATATGGGAGATGTGGAAGCATGTTATTGGCCATATCTTTACAGGCAGGGATGTAATTCTGGGAGTGGTGGGAGAGCTTGACTCATGCCGTGATTTCTGCTACAGAGCTTGAACTGTGACATAGCCGCTGGTGTCCTCTTCCCTCCACTCACCCTTGAAAAAGAAGGAAAGCAAGAAGGATATTGTATGAGTGCGGCAGGGACACCAAGGACTTTCTGGTACTGTGTGATCCCAGCAACGTTATGGGCAGCCCCACTGAAGGGAGACAACGACGGCCCTGAACAGCTCTGGGAGAGAGCTCAGGTTGCACTCGGCTCCACCAAAATGTGCAGCATACCTTGTAGTAAAACAAGCCAGCAAAGCTCAAAAAGGGAAGCAATATGCCGCCCTTGTTCAAAGAGCCTGGCTCATAAAAGGGATTTGAAATGCCTGTGGGAGTTTTTACTACTACTCCAACTTGCAATTCTCTTCACATATTGCTTCAGTCCCTAAATAGCATCTTAGAGCTCTAAAAATCAGAACCCCCTAGACCTCCTGCTAGCATAATAAGATTTGTTTCCTGCTTATTCAAGTGTGTCTGTGCGTGTTTAGAGAATTGGGGCTGGGAGCAGGGGGCAAAGGGAGATGAAGGCAGGCTGAAGTACCCGTTTTCCAGCTAAACTGCTGGGAACACATAATTATAATCGGCACCTTAAAACATCAAAACATCTTTCAGAAATGCTTCCACTCCATAGCAATAATTATTGCTATACAATCATGAGGAAACAGCATATTCAAGAACACTTGCCGCAGTTCACTTTACAAGAACATGTATATTCAAAGATTAAAAGAACAATAAATGTAGTTGTTCCTCTCAAGGCATTGAAATTCATTTGAGCTGATGGACTTGAATGCGTGTTTGTCAAATACAGGTAATGTTCAGCTACACTGTAAATCATGGACTACCGTAGCTTGTGCATACTGATGTTCCATGAAGAGGATGTGCTAATGCTACTTCTGCCTGATTTTATCAGCTATATTCAGCCTCATATTGAACGTCTATCTCATAGTGGACTGA
>NW_009258621.1:2980710-2984299 GCF_000687185.1 Egretta garzetta
AGAACAGGTCAGGCAGGAAACTGTCTCAGAACCTGAGGGTTTAGGTTAAATTAACTTGTTTTTAGGTTTTATAAAACTTAAGCAGCCTATCATTTTTGCCTGTACTTATAGATCTCAAAAGATGGTAATGTGAGCTAATATTACAAGTCAGGGCTTTAACCATCTCCTGCAATAACTGTGGTTTTCCTAACACCTGAAACACTTAATTAAAAGGCTGGGGGTTTGGACGGGGACAAAAAAAAATTTAATCACATTGATGAAGTAGTAATGAGGGAGTCCATGGGAATTTATTTTCACTGTAATAAATATTTATCCTGGGTGGTTGTTCTAGGGGCTCAGAAATTGGGTGGGCTCCTGTAGGGTCTCGGCACTGAATTTGGGTGAGATTTAAGAGCAATGGGTTTATGACTGGGCTTAATCTTCATTCTTCCACCAGTATCTGTCAGCATTGCCTGAAGCCTCCTGCCCCCTCCAAAGGGGCTATTGCTCTGTGAAGAGACAGTGCCTGACTACCTGAATCACTGCCATGCTATTTGTGCAGCTCCTTTTTGGCCTGTATTTAAATACCCTGTCCACTGAAATGTCTTCTCCTAGTATGAGCCGGTGGGGACTCGGACTGGGGCAAGGAGCCCCTTCCTAAATGAGCCCTGGGAGGTGTTTGGGTGAACGCTGGCCAGAGCTGAAACACTTGGAGAGAAGATCTGGTGAGCACTACAAGGTGTTCACAACAGCTATCATTTTCCAGGAGACAGGCTAAATAAATGCATCCATCCTCTTGAAAATGGCCTGGAAAGCTGGTGAAGGGAACCGGTCCAGCTAGAAATGAATGAAATAACCTAGACCTGCAGCTTTGGATACAAAGTGAAACATTCAATTTTGTTTAAAAAAAATAATTACTCATTATAATTTTGTCAAAATTATTCTCACACTGTTTCTGCTCTTGGAGGAGGGTAAGTGGGAAAACTAGGTTCTGTCCAAGGGTATGAACTTGTCAGAAAGCCACTTAATGCAAGGGCACGTAGCTAGGAAGGTACTGAGTTCCCTCTTTATGGACTACAGCCTTTTACTACAAGGGAGGAAAAGCACGAAATGCAATTAGGATTTGTCAGAAATCTGACATTTCCTATGTCAGAACTAGGAATAACAGCGAGATGCAGAGAGGGACCAGACCATGGTGACTTTTCTTCCTTGAGTGCTGCCTTACCCTGTGCGAGGCCTGCAGTATTTTGCTTACACAGATACTGCTTCATTATTCAATTTCTTGGGTGCGTTAGTGCAACTTTGTGAACAAAATTTTGCAGGAGGTGACCCTGAAGGAGTTTGGTTTAGACAGTTACCTGCGATAAGTTGAGGAGAGGCAGATATGGTCTCCAAACTGTTAGAGATAAACTATTTGGGATAAAAATGTAGCTTTTTTTTACAATTAACTTCTGATTTAATCAGTTTAAAGCATTTTAAACATCAAGCCTAATGTTAATTGACTTACAGTTGGGTGATGTGATGAGCAGATGCCACTTACCTGTTCCTTGGCACCCCAAGCAGCTACTACCTGCCTTCTACCAGGCATTATAAACAGATTCAACCTGTTCGTTGGCAGTGTGAGAGAAAAACACCGTCTGTATTCCCTGGCAAAATGTGGAGGTGCCACTTGCCCTCTGCTTATTATCATAAGCAAAGAGCTGCCACGTACATTCTGCCTTCTATCAGCAGTAGAGATTGGAGATAGATAGCCATTTATTTCAGATGCACCCTCACCTTTAGATGCATATGATGTCTCATTTTTTATGAACAATTAGTAGCTGAAGCAATCATCACAACACTAACAGCAGTTCTGTACTTGTGCCTGGAAGCCCAGTCTCAAATCTGTTCATGAAGCTGCTGGATTTTTCCATAAATAAAACTTCAGGAAAGGTGCCAGCTGAGGTTAGGTAGTTCCTCATTATTTACCTTGGCTTGTGAATTAAATTTATGGTGGTGTTGATACAAAGCTTGAAGAATCTGTGAGTGTTTTGAGCACGCTTTCTTGGTGTTTTGGAGATTTGCTTTTTCCCTCAAATAGCTGATCAACTGGTGGCCAAGGGAGGAGTTCAGGCTGGAGTGGACACCCTAACACTACAAATGTTGGCTGGAACGGGCCATTAGTATGTCCTCTGCAGCAAATGCTCCTGTGGGAAACCTATAGAATTTGCTAATGCTAGAATTAAAAGCTTCTACAGATACTGCTCTAAAGGTCTGGAGAACAAACCAGAATGTCCTGGAGGTTTTATAGCTGTCCTGTGAAATGCTATGAGAAGGATAGAATTCTTCGGGGGTTTTTCCAAGTGAGAGATCCTGAGTTTCATTCACATCCATGCAAAAGTATGTGAGATGGGCAAGCACTACCCTTTATTTACAACTTGCAGGTATCAGTCCCAAATGCTGTTGCAGAGAGAATTTTCCTAACCCATCCTGTCGACTATGTGTCTCATTTTGTACTTCTCCACAGCTCTCCCTTTCCTGTCAAGCAGTAAATATACTTGTTATTCGTCCTCAATCTTACCCTTATGTGTTATCTCTCATTAAGATGTTGCTCCTGCTTCTTTCCTGCCCGAGGCAGCAACCTCCAATACCTTTGCCTTATTAACACTGCAGACACTTCCCCGTCTTCTCCCATGCTGCCTTTCATGCTTGAATAAAATTCCTGTAAAAATTCACAAATCCCCTCATTATCTTCCTTCAAATCCCTTTTAAACACTCTCCTAGGCTATGATACCCACAAGAAACCCCTTGATAACAGACCACTGGGTGTAGAGACTGCTGCTCCTTGCAATAGCTGAGGGGACCTCGGCGTTTTTTCCCATCAGGTGACATAGTTTTATATTGCCTTCATTTCTTTTCCTATGTGAACAACAGAATTTTGATATTGCCAGGGCTGGGCAGAGCTCCTTGCAGACCTTGAGGAGATGCTGCATTATCTCCGGCAGAAGTATTTGCCTCACGGAGAGGCCAGAGGAAGGTCTCCTGGGCAGCACAAGAGCTGAAAATAGAGTAGCAGCCCAGAAGGATGGCGCGTGTACGCCTTGTTTGAGCCAGGACAAAAGCGTCTAAATTTGTTTTTCCTGTTGCCAAGCTGAAACTCAATTTAAGTGGTTTCCAGCTTTCCATTTCTACGCGGCTGTTACAATTAGGACCTGGGCCCTCTAAATTACTGATGAAGCTTTCATTTTAAGCATCCGTGATGCTGGTGGAGCAACATTTTGGCGTGCGACGAGCGTTCAGCAAACTCTGTGGGCAGGACAGACCAGTGGACAGACTTTCTAAGGATGCAGACATCTATTTGAGCAAGCTCTTGGGCACGTCAAACTGTCACATAAGATTTCCATGACGAGCTGGCATGAAATTCAAATTATGGGCAACTATTGCTTTCTACTCTTTTCAGAATTTACTGGGAATCGCGCTGGGTCTCTGCTGCAGGCCACTCCTTTAGCTTAACAGGACCTGACAGACGGTATGCAACGTTGTGTGTCACAACACAAAAAACATCACACAGTGCATCCGAAGAGAGAAGGGGGTGATCCTGGCAATAGAAATACTTTTTAAAACTTTTATA
>NW_009258621.1:2984341-3000538 GCF_000687185.1 Egretta garzetta
CTCTGATTCCCCTCCATATTCTCAGGAAATTGGTGATGCGCTTCTAATGTAAAAACTACTATCATTACCAACCTCCACCATGGATGATGCTTGGGACAGTGGGACATTCAGTGACCAAATCCCTTGCTTGCCTTGTGGCAGCACATCGACACCCTGTGCCTGGGTGGCAACTCCATTGACATTACACACCAAGCACTTTGGAAGACCAGCAATTCTCAACCCAGGTTCATATGGCTTTCAAATTGAAACATGCCTCCAGCCCTTTCTTCTGCAATACAAATGTAAATTGCACTTAAACTCTTCTTCCTAACTTAATTTGGAAATAATATAAATCTCAACCTTCTCCCCAGGTGACCGGAACTTCATGTGCTGTGTCAGGCAAAGACCGTGCCCAGAAAGTTAGTTTGGCACAACTGCCTTTTTTGTGCATGAAATATCTAACTGCATTTCAGGCCTCATTATAATTTGTCTTGCTCTTCCCTTCTCCACTCCTTTCCCCCCATATATTAGGTCCTACACAGACTACAAACCCACAAAGCTTAATGTGTGAATAAATCTTTCCACTACACTCTTTTACAGCAGGTTTCAAATTAGATCAAACAGTAAGAAACTTCACTGACGCTGCCCAATGTCTCAGCAAGCTTGGGTCCTCCCAGAAGGTCCATTCCTGCAAATACCACATTTCTGTAAGCCCAGTAGCAAAACATTAAGGTACATAGACATGCAAATGTGAGTTGGCCTCCCTGAACCTGGCAGGGGCAAGCACACCAGCTGCATTCCCAGCTCCAGAGGCAGTTGCATTGCACGGCGAGTAGGTACTTTGGAGCAGCCCCATTTGAAATGATCTGGAAAAGCCACAGCCCTCTGCCTGACCCCTGTGCAAATGAAGATGTCGGCGTGTCCCTGGAGAGAACTGGTGTGCCTGTTCTGCTTTTTGCTGCTGCACTGGATGGGTTGTGTCAATAGGAGACCACAGCGCTTTTCTGGCTGAGGGACTGCCAGCAGTTCGGTGGGAGGTGATCGCAGGCTGCCGGTGTAATTACAGAGGGGGAAAGTGCAGCAGCAAGTGGCCTTGCATGCAGAAGGCTGCAGGGCTGTAAGAGGGGCTGAGGGCTATACAGTTCGGCAGCTGTGCTGCCCTGTCTGTCCAGAAAGTTAACTGATAGCCTACAGGACCAGAGCTGTTGGCGCCTGGTCGGTTCAGTTCAAAAGCAAACTTGCAGTAAAGTTATAAAGGAATGCAGAGGCATCATTCAGACTGAGTGGAATTAAGGTTTTATGTGGATTTACATTCATTTACCAATTTCTGATTTTCAATACACATATTTTCCTGAATTGGAAAGTTCCATCAACCAACCTTAGCTCTTCACTTTGCAATTCAATCCTTCCCTCTCTCTGTCGGGAATGAAAGCATTAGTTTTAAGAGTTAGGGTTGTATAGGGAGCTATAATTGCCATCTGTATTTTCACTTCACGTTACGGCATGGATGAGAGATGCATGTAATTTCTGAGTGTTTTCCACCCCCTCCTGTTTATACTTTACCGGTATGGGTGCCCCAATCCCCACCCCTTGCTAGAGTGGTTCAGCCAGAGCTGGGAGCAGGGCTCCCTTCTCCTTCCTAACAGGGATGTGCAATAGCCAGGGTAAATGCTGTGTGATTAAGGCTCTAATTAGAAATGTGGTTCAGTTGATCATGTGTGTAGGAAGAAAATAAGTAATATTCTTCCCTGGAGGAGTATGGGTAGGGGCTGTACGCTGGGCACTTCTGCTTTCGACAGCTCTGGTGTTGGATAGGCCTTTAAACAGGAAGGGTTTTTTGGAGGTAGGTGGTGTGCCAGATCTGACTCAATGTGATGTAGTGAGCTGACCGAGAAGAGCCCATGTCACCTGATGCAACTGCTGCTAGCGGTAGGACCCCCCCATTCATCTCAGAACGTCTCCGAGCCCCTCTCACAGCTTCTTCCCCCCCCTCTAGCCACTGCCTGGGGCTGTGACAGCTGTGACATTTGGGTGTCTCTAACATTTGCCTCATTTCAGGCTGCTTGGGTTGGTGGAGGCTTCAGAGTGCAACTCAGCTCCTGCACACATGGGAAAGGCTTTTCCAGATCTAAGTCTGTGGGGGCTGCAAGGATGGGGCTCAGGGACCTTCCAAGGGTGGGGACGCACAACATCCAGCGCATATCCAGGGCATAGGAAAAGGCAGTGTCACGTGGCTGTGCTTTTCCAAGTCCAGCTCACAAAAGGGAACAGAAACCTCCTGGGATTCAAGGGCACTGAGGGCCCAGATTGTGCAAGAAAACCCCATCCTTTAGCTCATCTGTTAGAGGAAAATAGAACATGAAAGTTTCTCTGCTGTTATTCTTCCTACCTTGTGTGGCTACCTACCCTCACATTATTTTTATCCTCTTATTACCCTTATCTGCACCTCTGTCCTTTATGTGAGTCCTCTGATCTTTTCTACCTCTCACACGTCCCATTTCTTCCTTGTCCCCATTCCATATCCCCTTCCCCTCCCCTAATCCCTCCCTGCAAGCATTTGCATGTGTCTGTCACTTTCTCTTTGAAAACACTACTAAGCATCCTCTGTTCTTCTCAGATCACATCTCCCCAAGATAAAAATTCTATAATAAACCCCCTTTTGACAGAGTCAGGCGGCAGCAACATTCATTTTTCTTTTCTAGGCTCCTGCCAGCTCTCCAATCTGAGCTGACACTGACTGGGTGTAGGTCAGATTTGGTGGCTACTGCATGTCCCCCCAGGCCACCCAGTGGATGTGAAATCTGGCAGGCTAGACAGCCTTTCAGCGACTTGGCCTACACATGCACTATGCAATTTGTTTGGTCTATGAGCATTAGGCTCTATCTTTACCTCCCTGTGGAGCTGGGTGCTGTTGGAAGTGGTGCTGTCTCCAGGTGTATTGTAGATGCCATTAACTGAAGTAATAATTGTTATTTGACCCCATTGTGTGGGAAGTGCGAAAGTTCAAGGAAGCCTCCCCAGGACGACTGGGCTGTCATGGTAACAGATGGAAAGGATGGTGTCTGACTGCCTAATCGTGCAGCACAGGCACACGGGGTAAGTAACGAGTGGTGCTGTGCCACACAACACCCCACTGTCCTGTGCTGCTGGGGCGAGGAGCCTCTGCAGCGAGTGATGCTGGGGATACTAAACAAAAAGGAAACACATGTAAAGGGGTGGGGGATAGACACTTAAAATCCATAGGAAAGGTTATCCTGAAGAACACTAATATTCACCTGGACGGGTGGAAATCTTAACAAATGCGCAATTATGTCTTGAGAAGAATTTGGGCATCTTCACATAAAAACCTCTGGATAAATAGAGGTCTGAGGGGAGATGAATGATGTTCCCTGGCCCTTCCTTAAGTTTCCTAATTACTACTATAAAGGTATCTTAATCTTAAAGTAATCAGATACAATCTTACATTTTTAAATAATTCTAAACAAGGCAAAAATTACTTTGGTTGGCAACCTTCCAAAAGGCAGTCAGTCTTTTTCTGTTCACTGGACTGAAACCCCCAGCTCATCTCTGCTTGGATTTTCTAGCATTTCCTGGGCATCTAAACTCCAATTAGCCTGTCTAATGCTGCAGTGACACAGTCTGATTGCTGCATTACTGTATGCTAAACTGATATTTATTCTTATCCTATTCTGCCTGTAACAGCTATACAATATCTAAACCATCTGCATCTATACCTGTATCTATCCGTTCTTGCACACTAAATATTATTCTTAGGCCTGAGATTAAAGGATGGCTCTATACTGCTGAGCAACCAGACCACTTTGGACATCATCACAACCTGTTTTGAGACTTCTCAAGGCCAGGTTGGATGGGGCTCTGAGCAACCTGATCTAGTTAGCGGTGTCCCTGCTCCTGCAGGGGGGTTGGACTAGATGTCCTCTAGGGGTCCCTTCCAACCCAAAACATTCTATGATTCTATGACAGGGTGCTGGCCCATCCTGTCTAGACTTAGCTCTTACCTAAAAAGGTTGGACCAGATGATCCCTGAGGTCTCTTCCAACTTAGCATTCTATGATTCTATGATTGGGTCAGTGTTAGTGGGACAATGTGGTGATCTGTCAACCTGTCACTCCTTTCAGCTGTGCTCTGATGTCTCCAGATGGAGCTCAAACCTTTCCTTGTACAGCCCCCAGCTAACACCTGAGCACTCTGAATACTGACTTTTAAACAGAAGAGGTTGTTCCCCTTAACCTGGTTAACGCATCTTGCCTGTCCCTTTTAACTGGTGTTCTGCTGTAGTGGTACCAGTTAGGCTTAGTCGGTGAGCTGTGCTAGGACTTGTGAACTTCTGGAGGTCCTTTCACTGTGGTGGCTGTGGCTGAAATAAAGGTGCTGGCTTTGGGATGGATTTACCATTCCCATGGAAAGACAGTAGCTCATGATAAAGCTAAAATTGGTGGAGTGATATGGGCAAACTGGGTCACATTTACCCGTCAAAGGGTATCTGGACCCAGCTGCAATGGCAATAGGGTTCGTTCTTTAAATGGTGTGGTTGGGTGGGGACATCTGTTACCAAAGGGGGAGCCTTTAGATAAACCACTAGCTTTACTGGTCTGGAACGAGTGTTTAGAGACTACACCCAGCCCTTTACCAATGTGTTGAGTTAGTTCAAATTAAGCCAATTAACTGAAGCGATAAAATCTGAGGTAGTTGCACTCAGACAATATTCCTGACTGTTGATGAAAATGGAATGCAATAAAAAACTTAATTATTTTAGCTCTTAGAAGTTAAGCAAAATAAATCTTACTTTATAGCTTTTTCAAAGTAGATAATAGCAGATAATAAGAGCTATGGGACAGCGGACTTGATAATAAATGTCATCAATAAAACGCAAAATAGTAGGCCAAAACCTCCTTCTCTGCATGTCAAAAGTAGCAAGTTTCTTTATCAAACCTATTAGTGTGCAAGGGCTGTGCATAACTGAGGCATAAGACAGGCGAGACAAAGAATCATATTCCTGAGCAAACTTAAAATGCTCTAAAATGAATTCCCTATTTATATGTATCAGTTTATAACCTCAGCTTCATGATCTTGATCTGAATAATTATCAATAAAAGAGCGGATGATTGAACATAACTTTGAGACCAAAATCTGTGAGCGTGATATTGCTGACAGTGAGGTATTCTTTCTTCTACAGCTGGCTGGAGCCTTTGGCGCCGGATTGAGCAATGTCACCGTGTTGTGCCATTGCCTAGTTTTATCCTGAGGAAGAGAAGCACCTTTGGATCCCTCCAAACTCAGTGGGAAGAAATTGGTGCCTGTGGGTTTGTTTCAGGGCAGAGCCCATACTTTCAGCATGGGAAAAGGCTGGATGTCTGCTGCTCTCCATTATTTTGTGCGTTCGCTATGTACATGAAAAAACACTGAAATTAAAGCCAGCACTCAATGAGCGTGCACTGAGTGGAATTGCTTGGAAGTGTCACTTTATCAGGTGGTTTAAGGATGGCAGTTTTTTCAGTTAAAATAAAGCTGTTCCCAGTTCTTCCTCTTCTACTGCCTTATCTCTCCACCTGTGGCTCAAGTTTTTCTTATTTTATCCTGTTCTTTTGCATTCATACCATTTTCCTTCTCTTTAGCCCCCTTCTTTCCTCATGCCTCATTTCTTGTTCTTCATTATTTTCTTTTGCTCCTCTCCTTTTTTTCTTTTTTGATTTAGAATTTTTCTTCAGTTGTCCCACATGCCATTTCACTACCTTTGTCCCCTGTAGCTTATTTCCAGATCACCTACTCCATTCCACTGCGCATCTGTTCCCTCATGATTCTCCACCTTCTCCTCCATGGGACAATAATGGACATCAGCCACCACCTCCCTCTCCTCCTCTGCACGAGGGTCTCAGGGAAACATATTAGAAGAAATAGGGGGCATACAAAGGAGCACAGGATCCTCCTTTGCTTGGTGGTCTGTTGACCACCAAGTACTCTGATGGGATGGAGATGGGCAGGCAGAGGGACAGGGGGGAAGCCAGCTCAGAAAGCTCTCCTCAGGACATCCCTGGAGTCTGGGAAGCAGTGCTGGCTGCTTCTCTCTGTTTCTGTATTCTCCTGTAAGCATCTGCTCTTGGCCACTGTCAGAGGTAATGAGCTGGATGGCCCTTTGGTCAGCCCTGGCACGGCCAGCCTCAGGGCTGCCTGCAAGCGGGCGGGAGAGCTGTGCTGGTGAGAGCGCTCAGGCAAGGGCATCCGCCCCACTGGAGGGGTCTCGAGCTTTCGGTGAATCATGTCACTTCTTCCTCAGCAGCAGAAAGGGTCAAATTCTGACCTCCTGGGGATTTGCACAAGCATTTTCAGCCACAAACATACAAACAAAGTTTCACGTAGATGGCTGAGTCTTGCAGCTCTTTTCAGACTAGAAGGACAATTCTGTCCGCCCACAAAGAAAGAAAATGAAAAAAGCCAAATGAACAGCACAATCCTCTAATCTGATTCCAAACATCTAAACTCAATCTCCCTCTGCTTGTGCTTGCTGATCACTTGCAAGATAGACTGTCCCCACCAGCAGCCCTAGTCCTGGGCTCAGATGTGCCCAGTCCCTCTGCTCAGGGCTGATCAGCCCTAGCCCTCGCGGCAATGGACAGGCAACAGCAATGCCGTGGTCAGCTCTGTGGTCAGACAGAGAGGAAGAGGCACACGATGTTCTGCTTTTGGGTTACCTAACTCTTTGTCAGAGCACTATGAAACACTTGGCTTCTTTATTCACGCCCTGGGAGTCACGGATGTGCCACTGGTTGCAGTGCAGCACACATAACTGTGCCTCGTTACAGGAGTAAACCTGCAGGCCATGGATGCAAACATGTGATGTGTACGGCATCACCTGGTGAGCCAGTTCACGTAACAAGAGAGCAGCAGCAGAAAAATTAGGAAATAAAATATGGTAGTGATTATTTTAAAGGAAACCCATGGTATATTAGAAGGAAAATATTAAATTTACCCAGTCGTGGTTCTAACCTACTAAAGTCCATCCTGACTCCATTTTAAATGCTGCCCAAAGCAACCTTCAGTGAGTGCTGAACTATCTGCAAAAGAGACAACCATCAGCTACACAGCCAGCAGCAGGCACCTTGATCCCCTACAAGGATGTAGCTATAGACCCAGCTCCTTTTGGCAAAAAATCGGGCACCGGGAGGAACATGGTGATCAGGCTGGGACAGCAACCCTTCCTCTGACTGCCAGCTCCCACCAGCAGGTCTGCTTTGGCTGGCCGCTGCCTGCTGCAGCCTCCATGTGCCCCCCTCCCATCTTTCTGGTTCACCATGAGAAATGGAAATAAAAGTGACTTGCGACACCCCAGCTGGCTTACTGATGGTCTTATCACCTTAGACTTACCACCTTATAGACTTAGTTGGTGCATGCCTTCCTTTCAAGCGACAGGACCATGTGCCCCTGTGCTGTCCCATTGCTCCCACAGCCGCCCAGGCTGCGTTTTGAGGTGCTTCTGCTGGCAGGGGGTTTTCTTGCCTCTCCTCTTAATGGTGCAGAGCTACGGTCGTCTTCACACATGCAGCCTCCATCACCTTGCTGATTACCAGCACTTGGGTTTGGGCTTGGGAGCTATGTGCTGAATATAGGAGGTAGGAACTGGGCTTTTGTTGAAAAGGGGATTTTTCTTTTCTTTTCTTTTTCTAATAATTTGTTTTAATCAGTAGATTCTGGCCAAATGTTTAGTCTAGAGACTAAAACTGCTTTCCTTCCAGGGGTAAGACAAACACTGGGTACTTAAAAATAAGCTTATAGGCACTGCAGTGATAATCTGATTTCAGAACTCAGCAGTCATAATTTTCTCTACACCAATAATGATAGACAGGTAAGAAAATAGCTTGGCTGTAGCTCTCTATTCCAGCTGGCAAAAAGGATTCACTTACCTTCAACAGGAATTTCCAATAAATCTATATTTAGTAGCCTTCATAGTCTATCACTTGATGAAATTACTTTCCTTCGTGAATGTGCAATAAAGTCTGACAGTGATATATGTAAGGACATTAAATTTTCAATGGCCATGTTATGAACAAAGGTGATCTAACAAAAAATAATATACTTTAAGGAGCAGACAGCAGGGCCCTGTCTCTGATCTCATTGACAAGGCTTAACAGTGGTAGACCTCACTTCACATTAGTAAAATCATTCATTTATATGGATATATGGGAGAGGAGATCTTTCTTCACAGGTCTGCTTCTCCTCTCCCACACATCCATTCAAATGGATGATTTTACTAATGTAAAGTATATTATTTTTTGTTAGACCACCTTTGTTCATGAGGTCTAGTTCAGCATAAAGCCAGAGGTAGAAATTTGTTAATGAAAAAAAAGAATCAATTATGCGTGTGACATAGGCTGAAAAAACTATTATTATCCTGCCCAGAAAAAATATTCCCTTCAGCAGACTATGATTTCCCCTATGCCATTTCCCATTTACGTTTGGAAAGCTAAAATTGTGCTGTTTCTCATGCAGAGGAAAATCTTCATGCTGGTAGTCAAGTCTCTGTGGGTTCCTGATGGTTATTATCTACTTCTCTGACATGGTTAAAGATCCAGTTCTATTTTTGGAAGTAAGAAAAAGACTAGTATTTGTTTGAAGATTACGGTTTAAAGTGATCGATGTGCTCATATGTCTTTTCTTATGACTGGGTACTTTGCATATTCTCTTATTGCCTCCACTTTACCTGGGAAAACTGACTGTCCTTGCACAGCCCTTTGCTTTTCTCTCTCTCTTTTAATTGTGTGTGTTTATTGGATTTCATTTCTGGAGGACCCCTTACAGAAAGGTTTTTCGTATCCTAGTTAAAGGGTGCTGCCCTTTTATCACTTGACTAAGGCTGAAATCCAATTTGAGCCCTCCTGTGTGCCACTCTTTATTTATGGTATCATTACAGTTTGTTTCCGAAGAGCAAACCCTCTGCAAAGCTTTCATGATACTTATCTAGCAAACGCTGCCACTTAGCTACGGCTGGAGTCCAATCTGATGCATTAAATTCCAGCCTCACATAAAGATAATGCTTTTAATCAGAAAAGTGAGACAAGTTGTAAGAGCTTGTTCACAGTATCTGTCAGCAGGGAACTAGAGTGAAATCAGGACAAAGTCTAAGTCTTTGTTTCCAAAGATGTTTGTTTCATGAGCTACAAAAGCTTATTAGCAACAGGACAGATAAATACAAGGAGAAGAAGGGCAAGCCTATGGCAGCTCTAGCTTGTACTTGGTAATGGCTGCACCCATGCTCCCACCCTATAGAAAACATGAAGTACTAGGTCCTCAGCTTTAGAGAGGCACGTGGCAAAAGTGGGGACTGGGGTGGATGCTGCAGAAGTGCTGATGCGGTACGGACCCTCCCTCCAGCAGTGGTGTGGATGGCTGTGTTGCAGGTTTGCTATGGAAGAGGTGGAAGCTGATGGACCAACAGAGCTACTACAAACTGCTGGAGCATCTAGGTTCATCAGCTGTTGTGGGGATTATGGACCAAACGGCTTTCCCTATTCTTGGAGGCCACCACTAACTTTTTGCAGAAAAGGTGTCAGCTGAGGGAATTTGGAAATAGGTGATTAATCTGGCCTGTTTATTGCCTTCCAATTGCATCTGACATTTCTATTGTGATATTCCTGGTTCACTTTCAACATTTCCTCTTCTTTAAAGGATCAAATAAGAACAGACAGAATTGCTCATTGCATTAATGCAGGAGCTGATTTACATATATCAGTGTAAATTCCTGACTGCTACAGATCAGCCACTTTCGAGCTGTGGTAATTTCTACAAACTCAGAGTGGTGTACTGTTGATGTATGAAAAAAATTATTTTATTAAAAATAAACTGCCCAATACCCAACCAAAATTTCTGAAGTAAATATAAGAGCATAGTAATGTTCATAAGCTTGATCAAATTCTACCAGAGTTAAACATTTCCTTTACCATCTCTATAAATGATTGTACAGGGAAGTGCCGTCCATACAGTTTAAAAAGCAGCAACATTCTGGGACAAGATAAGGATAATTTTAGCAGTTATAATTTTAAATATAAAAGATTTCATTGATCTTAAAGCCTAGGTTTAGCTTTCTATAAAAATATAAACATTAATTGGCTTTGAATAGAGGACAGATCAAGAGACATGCTATTCTCAAAACTCAGCTAGGTTTCAGGTATATATTCAGAAGCATACATCTAAAATAATAACTCTTACACAAACTACCCATAATGATTAAAATACATTTCTGAACCTCGCTGCCTTAATCTTCACAGTATGTTTTAGTGATATGGAGAAATTGCAGAAGTGCTTACGACCCACACCTCATTAAGGACACTCAATTTTTAAGAACTTACGCATTCAAAATTTATCCACTTCTCAGATGCAAGGGGTTGGAGGTTTTATGTCAGCTGGAACTCTGCAATATACCGACACCAAGTAAAAAAATCTCTGCAGAAGACAATATCAAGTCCAAATGAGATGGGTAAGCACTTCACACCTAATCACAAAACCAGCATTTAGTGGAAAATGCCCCTCTCACAGCAGGACTGGTAAAAGATGTAATCAGTGAAGCAGGGCAGGAGGCACATACACAGCTTTTCAAAAACCCAGTTTCTGGTCAAAGGGTTGAGACACTGCATGGTCAGACCTCTCCTTGGGAGTTTGCATGAGCCTAAGCCTGAAAAGCAGTTCTATGGCTCTTGGTCCATGTCTGCGTGAGAGGCAGAAATTGAACTGAAGGTGTGAAGACACAGGAAAATTCACAGCATGCCTGGATGCTCTCACTCAGGAATTTTAAGTGGCTGTAGATCTCTGTAGTTTATGCCTCGGAGAATTAAATTATAGTGAATTAAAGACTCTGCTGCACAAACTCAGGTGATTCATGTTGGGAAGATTTAACCAATTAGCAGTCTGTTCACTCCTCTAGCTGGAGACTTCTTCCACCAGGGTCATAACTTGGCCTGCCTTCAGCCTCTCTGCAGTGCTGCAGTTATCACTCTCTCTTATTAATTGCTTGCACAATCAATTGCAGTTTGGATTACCTCTCGAGTCGATGAGCTGTGGCACTAGGAACTAGACCTTTCCCATCTCCTGCACTCTTGCTTTGATGATAGGAATAAGCGGGGAAGACAGGCAGGTGGAAAAGGCAGTGTCCTCTGTCACGCCAGCTAAATCTTGTGGAACCTATGTGTTAGGGCCCTGAAGCCATCTTAGCATCTTCTTGCAGACTGAATGTGCCTTGAATTATGTGCATTGTCTCCTGCCTGTGGCAGGTTTGCCTTGACCTTCCTGAGTACATCTGTGTGTAAACAGGGACCTAAGAAGGCGCTTCTATCCTATGGAGACAGAGGGGGAGGACAGCCAAGCGTTCCTGCCACCTAGGGTTACCCCAGGAACAGTCGCATGGGAATTAAAGGGCACTTTTGCTGTTTGCCTCGTTATGCTGCCTGGTTTTGTTGCTGAAGCCATAAGCTTGAGGCTGTTGCTATAGGCAGGGATGCTGAGTGACAAAAGGTCTGTACTACCCACTTCAAGAAAAAATATGCCAGTGTGAAGTAGGTGTAGAAGGAGCTGGATCCCATAGGGATGTAAATTCATAAGTGGCTGAGCACTGTGTATCGAAGGAAATGGAATAAAAGGGAATAAGGGCACAAATAGACTTGTATGTGGTGATCTGGAGTGGCTCCCCCCCCCGCAGTGGCTGGCAAGGAGGATGCTGTGGCTGGGGCCCTGTTGCGCCCCCTGCCGAGCCTTCCCGAGGAGGTCCATGGCTGAGCAGCAGAAGGCAGGACAGCCTCTTCTGCAGGTCAGGAACAGGAAAGCAACAGACTGGAAAGTTAAAAGCAACCATCAAGGTCACAAGACGGTCCTGAGTTAATTCTTATTTGAATTATTAGTGAAACCAAACCAAACCCTCCCCTTTTAATGCAACAATTTCCTGTGATGGAGAATCCAATTTACCCTTGGTAAATTGGTCCGGTGATTAAGTACGAACATTGCTTAAAAACTATACTGGGTTTCGAGCGTCATTTTTTTCTAGCTTCAGGTTCTAGCCATTTGATCTTTGATGCATTTGACTGCGAGGTAACAGACTGCGATCTGCTCAAATTCTTTTTCCCCAGGTAGGAATTTTTAGGACCTGAGTAACTCCTGAGACCTGATGGGATCAATAGCTTGAGCCCTGGAACTAGTTGTTCTTAAATGTGCTTTCAAATCCTCCAGTCATTCTCAGGAAATTTCTTGGAATCGTTTCTAAGTTTTCAGAGTTTTTTTGAGTGACAGACGCAGCATTTCCATCACAGATGGGTAAGTCTCATATGCAGAGAAAATGTAAGCTCCCTGCTTCTATCAATACTCTTTAATTATGCACCTAATGACTACATTTGTCCAGGGCCACAGTGCTGTACTAAGAACTCACACTGAACTGATTATCTTCAAACCTGTCCTGCTGAAGATAATGTTTGTTTACTGTAGAGAGCCAGGGGAGGATTTATCCCACTGCTGCCTTAAAATGCAAATACTTGGTCTAGGTGACTGTGCTAAAACATGCAAGATGCCATTCCCCTCAGTCAGAGCCAGGCTCTCTAGCCCAGCTAATACTCTGCAGTGACTTGCTCCTGTTTAGCCATGTGAAGACGAGACGGCTGTTTTTTGCCGGTATGATGTGTCCACACTTGGCCTACAGACATGAGAAAGAATTTAAACAGACTTGTAAGTGCCAAGGGAACAGGGGGAGACACAACACAGCAACTGGCACCGCTCTCACTTGATTTCCCACAATGGCTTTGTTATCAGGACCAGATGCACTTGTAAAATTTCCTCTCCCTTGCAGAAAAAAATGAGAAAAGTTGACAACAATACATCCCTGAGGGCTGCATGCCCAGAGCTAATCTCCACAGCTCATCTCAAGGCTGCACAGCACTGCCTGAGGAACACCAGTTTGTGAAAGCAAAATAGCCAGCATGCAGTTATTTATAACAGGAGTGGGACCTGGAGGAACAGGGCTTGGGGGAAGGTGGAGCTCTCCATGTGGGTTCGTATATTAGAGGATGACTATTTAGTCTTTCAGGCCTCTGTTGATGCTGCAAGTTTGCATCATGGTAAGGTGGCTTGCCCATAACCTGCAGATATTAGAGGAGCCGTGGATCATATCCTGGAGGTCGTAATGCCTAACATCCTAGGGAAATGATGCGATTATTGGGGCTGGAGGCACTTCATATGTGCTGCAGCAGTGAATTGCACAAATAGCAGTCAGCAAATGCAGCATGGTTAATAATTTTGGTGTAATAAGTATATGCCACCATGCTACACAGACATACAGAAGAGCTTTCTGCAGTGAATGTACTTGGGAGAAGGAGAGGACTTCTGGGATTAAGCATTATAGGATGTAGACTGGAGACACGAAGATACAGAATGAAGTACATTTAAGAAGGGTTTGGGGCATGATTCTCCACATCATTACTTCTAAGTGCTTCTTAAGTGAGAGAGGGAACATTTTATACCTGTGTGTGTCGGCACTGCAGAGCTGTGGGTGACAGCAGACCAGAGGGGGTGACAGCAGACCGGAGGGGGTGACAGGGGAGTGCACGCAGTGAGGGGTGCTAGAGGGCATGTGAGTTGCCTTGGGTCTGAGATGGCTCTCCGTCTTCTGGGAGGTACCTGACTAAAGTGCCCCCAAAATTTTAAATCAGCATAGAAATGAGAGTGAATTAAGGGGCACTAACACTGTACATTTGCTCAAGTCATATTACTTAAACTCGAGGTTATGGCAGTGTAAAGAACCAAAGCACTGAGGCATTTAAAGAAAAGCAATTTTTTAACAGCTTTTCTACCAACACGAGAAGCTCAGGCAATAAACAAGAGGAATTATGCATTCCCATTTGTGAAAAGAAATCAGATACCATCAGGAGTAGTGAGAGCTGGTTGGAAGACCAAGGTAGCTGGAGTGTTCAAATGCTGGCCACAGCCTCTGCAGGAACATTAAACAGGGCAGCAGGGGGGTGTGAGTATTTTAGGTCCTTGTGGTAGGCTGGGAGGAGCTCTCTGCATCAAAGATGCTATTTGTACCCGAGTGACTTATTTCTAAAAGGCTAAGAGCTCTTCTAAGCTGATGGTCACAGGGCTACATACAGATAGGCTGGGAGGCAGTGACTGAAAGGAGAAAGAGGGAAGGAGAAAGGCCTTTGTAGGTCACCAAGGGCATCCCCTTATAATCTAAGTGAGGTAAGCAAAGGAAATAAGCAGAGGAAGTAAAATTTTGGAGCATATGTACATTCTTCCACTCACACCATAAGATTAGAGTTTCTAAAAATGGTAGGTAGTTTTCGAAGAACAAAAGAAAACCCCTTTTTACATATCATTAAGAAAACCCTATGTTAGATATTGGTCTGTTGGCTAAGGCGACTTGGTTACCGCAGTAGCAAGTAAAAAACATTGTTGAAATGTGAGTGATCAAACCCAATTGCATTTGCTAATCCTAACTGGAAGACAGATATATCCAGCAATCTCTCTCCCTCACTCCCTCTCTGCTCTAAAAAGGGATAATTCTCAAAAGACAAAATCATAATGAGAAAAATTGAAACACCAGAGTACAAACGATAATAGAAAACTCTTCAAGAAAGGTTTATTAAATTTCAAGCCTCTGAAATTCAGCAATCGGGGAAAAACAGGCTACAGCCTGCTGCAGATTAGAAGGGAGAGCAGCGATTATATGTGAAATCAAATACATGTATAGACGTTCATGCACATTCCCATATAGCAAATTGGAATGTGAGGTTCTTAAATTTAACAGAAAATTCAGAAAATTGATAAAAGAGGCTAAAGACGATGATGAACAACCTACACCTCTGTTTTAAAGGGATTCATTAAATGTATGAGGAACAGATGAAATCTTAGCATTGGTACGTGGAGAGTCACAGACAAGGATGATAAAATTATCAGTCTTGATACTAAACCCCAGATTTTTTCTCATAATGGTGCTGTTTGAGCCATGATAGTTAAAAGATTTAGGTAAAGCAAATTTTGCAGGGAGTGATAAAATCTTTTATTAGACTTGCTATCAGGATGATCAAAACTATCCGTTAGTCTAATAAAGATACTACCTCTCCCCAAAAGCTTTGCCTCAGGATTGTTCAATAATTGTTTGTTCTGTGGTCAGAAAGAAGCAGAATGATGGGTTTGTGCCTTGGTGTGGTAACAAAACTTTCTCTTCTGTTCTTAATTAGGGAGGATTTTAAACAGCAGCTACTGAAGTTAAACGTTTTAAAATCTCAGGACTATAGTGCTGGTATCCAGAAGCATTGAAAGGATTGCCTGAGGAGATTTATGAACTGCTTGCACTGATTTCTAGCAAGTTTTGGAGCATGAGGGCTGAGGGATGCCAGAGCTAATATTATGCCACAATTTAAAAGGGTAAATTGAATAACCCAGCAAATTATATCCCAATTAATCTAGCAACTCTCTGGAGGAGGCATCATGTAAAAATAGAAGAGGATCCATAAGTAATGAATTAAAAATAATAGCAGAAGTATGGCTGTAGGTTTATGAAACAGTTTGCTCAGCTTAATGATGTCAGCGCAGTATATTTTAATTTCTGCAAAACAATTGAAATCTGCCATCTTGCTGAAAATATTGGCAGTCTGCAAATATCATGGTGGGCCCTTACGAGGTGGATCATATGCCAATTAATCCGCTAAATTGCAAAATGTAACTGTGAATGGAAAACTGTTACCCAAAGGAGGGTATGTCTGTCACTTCTCCACAAGAACTCATTCCAGTACTGTTTTAACACTTTAGCAACCACCAATCTAGTACTATTCAGCAATTATTATTTATTATTTAGCAATTTTATGAATGATTTGGAGTAGTTGCCATCTGTAAAGCTTGCCGTGGTTGGTGGAGTGGTCAATAACTTTGAGGGAAGACCAGCAGTCGTGCAAGGTGATGTGTCTAGGGAAGAAGCATGGCAGGATACAGCACTGTATTTTCCAATGCACACCAGGATCTGTTGAGGCCTTGTAGTGGAAGGTGCGTTCAACACGTGGTGCCAGCTGGGCGACTGAGGCAGAGCGGGTGGATTCAGTGCTTGGGCATACAGGGCAGAGGCTGTTAAGAGGGGATGGGGATGGGGCAGTAGCTCTCTGCGGAGCAGCAGCAGCGTGGTTAGCACTGCACTGCATCCCATCCTGATATCCTGACTGCGAAGCACTGAGG